>NC_134411.1:12893498-12980998 GCF_038048845.1 Mixophyes fleayi | reverse complement strand
GTGGATTATAAAGAAAATATGTTTCAGGATACTCATGTGTTGTATGTACAGTGATGAATAACTTCACCCCACCCCATCAGCTTCCCACAACAGGAACTTACAGACATTCTTTGATCAGAGCCGAGGACCTGTGAGCGGGAGCTGTAGGAAGATTGCCCAGAACTGTACTGGGCACGGGAAGAAGCAGCATCTGTAGAAGAAAGCATAACTGTTAGCAAACCATTAAAGCCCTACATGATCTTTGAAAGAGCTTTGCAGCTAGCTAACATTACAAGAGTTGAAGGAGATATTGTCTATGTGTGACAAGACTATTTGGTACGTCTCAAGGCACCATCCAGTTTAAAGATGAACATATGTATTTTCAGAGGCATTTTTTTCTAAATCAAATTGACAAAATAGAGAGTTGTATTTTGCACTATTCACAAAATATCTGTATATGTCCCTGTATCAAAATTTAAATAACATTGTTCAAAAATGATGCGCCTTCTCTGACTAATTGCAGACCAGGCAACTCGCACGATGGAGCTCATTTCATGGCAATCTGCTCTTATTGGAAAGGTTTCAAAAACACCATTGTTATCAAGCTGCAAATGTTGAACAGTCAATGATTACACCATTGGAAGAAAAAAAAAAAAAAAAGAATTCCAACAGAAAATTTTGGATAGAGAGCATTAGGATATTAAAGATACAATTATACTCGTCTTTTGTGCAGTTAAACCAGTCTGGCAGATCCCATGAAGACACCAATGGGTTCAGCAGTGCACTTCTCTCTCTACTTCCCCCTGTCAAATTTAAAACTGACAGTGGTGACCTGGATGTTCCACTCTCACAAACGAGGAACATAGAACAACAATATTGTGTGCTTAAAGATCCACCTTAGTAGGAGAGAGAAGTTCAGCGCTGGACCATTGGAGTGAGGACCTGTCAGATCGAGATAAACTAAACAGAAGGTATAACTTTTGTATTTATTTTTTTTGCTTTAGGTGGGGTTAACGTTAATGTTGCAATTCCCATTGTGAACTCCAGCTAATAAGATGTTAGCCATGGACCTGTACATGGTGACAAAATGATGTATTTTATATGCTGGACATTTGACTTTAAATGAAGGACATGGGGCTATAAAACATCCTTTGACAGTTGATGTGCACCACATTTAGTTATTTGACAGAGCATGCAAGTTTTATGTGACAAGTATATCCTTTCCCCATAACCTGTGTTTATGTTTTGACATGCTAAGTATGCCCTAACTTGCCATACAGCTCTGTTTGCAACATGCTTCATATGATGCACCAACTATGACTGAAAGATCACATTGTGAGAAAAATCAAGTTGGCAAGTCTGTAACAGAGTACAAGGTAGTATTCTTTTTAAGAGAATTCTGATCCAGCAAACAATTTATTTCAGAAACTCTATTGCTGCCCATTTCTTCCACTGGTTCTTTATAAAGTTATAGAAAACTACAACAGCAGTCTATCGGCTTTCATGTGCGGTTTTGACATCTAACATCACAGACTCCTACTGTTATGTAATAGAGGTTACGCTCAGTCATTATCCCATGTGTAAGGTTCTCAAATTTCAAATTAAAAACGTTGACAACCATAAGATAAAGTTTATTCAGGTATGAAAATCCATTCCACAGTCTGAAGTATAGGAAAAATACAAAAATGAATATTGTACATAGCCAGCACTCTCCTGTAATATAGCTTATAAAAGATGGGAGTTCACAGGGGCTCTGCAATCCTTGCAAAGGTCACACAAAGCATAGAGAGAATCCAGGTCTAGACCTCAATGTCAAAGGGCTGCTTTGTCCTACTTTATTAAGTAAACAAATGTTTTAGGACTTCCATAAACTATTTCAAGTGTTTACCACGTCACAGCAAAAGCATAGAAGCTTGAGTGGGAAAGAAAACGTGTATTTTCCTGGGATAAACAGAACAAAATGGAGCCCAACTCATGTGTCAATTAACCTAATCCATAATGCAACAAGCACATCAAAATGGGACTCCAATCCAAGACACATTACAGAATATATAACGATTTTACATTATCATTATTAAGCTATTTTGAAATCTCTGGGAGTTGGAGATGCCTTTAAATTATCCGCCCCTGGCTTGAAAGTTAAAGAATGTGTCACCTGCAGCTTGATAATGTAAACGTTGTCCAGATGCGACTAATCTGTCTTGGACTCCAGAGTTCACCAACAGTGAAACACATCCCTGTTCTCCAAGATTTGCTGGAGTTAGATAAGAATTATCGAACATACATGCTTAGCTCTAGAGTCATGTCTCAAGTAGTGGCTACAGTTTGAATTCCTTACACAGTTGGTGCAAGGGCAAGCAGCTCAACACGGACATGCTCTCTTGTATTGCAGAGGGATGAAGGTTAATTTCCATGTAAGTATGTTATGCAGCCCTATATACACAGTAAAATAACTGGTCGTATGGAGATGTGTTTAGAATTGGGCTGTCTAACATGCATTTTTTTTTTTGCACATGGCTTTAAAACTTATTTTGAAACACTTTTTTGCAACAGATGGATAAGTAGCACCACCAGCTCTCTCTAGAACGTAAGCTAATCACTCCAGAGAACGTAAATGCCCCGGATATATTTTATCTCATACTCGCAAATTGGGATCAGTCTCAAAGCTGAATTTAAACACCTTACTTCCTAAACCATCTAAAAGTAAAGAGAACTCATTCATTGCTCATGCCCATGTTTTTACAAGTACACTGTTCCTTTTTATTTGGCTTTCCCATAGTAATTATAAATAAAAAGTGATAAATATATCAGCGTTTACACAATTAGGCAATAAGCAGGGGAACGACTACTATTGAAAGCTTCTCATATTATTAACGGAACAAAATGTAAACAACATAGCAACCAGGATGCTGTGATCCAGCGATTCCTTAAAATGACCATCTCCTAGTAATGATTTGTAAACATTAGCTTTAGTAACCGATAGTAATTACTACTACAATCCTGAAAAATGTGTTATTGTATTTTATAGTTGATTTATTGTAACTTTATTTAGCCTTCTTTCATTTTTCATGACAACCTGGCCATTAATTGGCACCATCCTTTGAATTATATGGAGGATATATCATTGTAGGTCAAATAATCAATATTTCAGCATTTACTCATGTTGATATTTACATATAGTACACAGGCCAATAAGCTATATGAATTCCAGTAAATACTACTGTATAATCAGCGAGTTCTTACGTCACCACTTCAGTGTTCATCAGGAAAGCTTACGTATTATGAGGAATTATACACTCACTATTGTAAATTATTAAAGGTAACTAGGATTGTTGCCCTTTACATGGTGATAGAAAGATATCAGAAATGATGGGGGAGTTCTAATATCCAGTAGATGAGAGACATATAAAATCTCTAATACTGAAAATCTATAGAATGCAGAAAACCACTATTGATGGATTCTATATATTTACCATTTATAAGATGTATTCATTCCCTTTTAAGTGAATAGTGCTATATTGCAAATGCCTTCTCGATCATTGCTCTTGGGGGCTTGCAGATGCATCGTAGTAGTGTTTATCAAGATATCCCGAGACAGCAGTACAGGACCAAACAAGGTCTTCCATTCAATTATTTTTAATCAGTTTTTTAGGAAAGGGGTTGTGTGAATTTTGAGGCATGATGATGAAAAAGTCAGTAGTCACTTTATGAAATGAAAAGGTCCTAACTGCACTGTACATATATCATCATCAACATTTATTTATATAGCGCCAGCAAATTCCGTAGCGCTTTACAAATAGGAACAAACATTAATAAGACAATACTGGGTAATACATACAGAGAGGTAAGAGAACCCTGCTCGCAAGCTTACAATCTATAGGACAATGGGAGTTTGAAACACAAGGGCATGTGCTACATCATATTGCACAATGGACCGCCAGACTGCAATGGTAAAAGTACTGAGTGGGCTGTGTGTGTGGCAATGTTGGTCAGAAGGTTGTTGTCTTGCGTTAGCTGTGTAGAGGATGGTAATAGGGTAATCTAGGGAAATTAAGATGATGGTTGAGGAATATCATAACCTTGTCTGAAGAGGTGGGTTTTCAGTGAACGCTTGAAGGTTTGAAGACTAGAAGAAAGTCTTACTGTGCGTGGGAGGGAATTCCACAAAGTAGGTGCAGCCCGGAAAAAATCCTGTAACCGAGAATGGGAGGATGTGATGAGAGTGGAGGAGAGACGTAGATCTTGTGCAGAACGGAGGTGTCGAGTAGGGCGATATTTCGAGACAAGTAAGGAATTGTATGTCGGTGCAATTTTGTTGATGGCCTTATATGTTAGTAGAAGAATTTTATATTGGATTCGTTGAAATACAGGCAGCCAATGTAAAAACTGACAGAGTGGCTCAGCAAAGGAATAATGGTTCGTAAGGAAAATCAGTCTAGCCGCTGCATGCAAAATAGATTGTAGGGGTTCAAGTCTGACTTTGGGAAGACCAGTAAGGAGGGAATTGCAATAGTCGATGCAGGAGATGATAAGTGCATGAATTAATGTTTTTGCGGTGTCTTAATACATAACATATATGCCAAAATAAGGTCGCAGTAAGTGCATACTTGCCTACATTGAATTTGTGTCCTCCAAGAGGGAGGCGTGGTGGGATGGCGGGAGGTCCCGGGTCGCAGCAAAGTGCATCATTATGGCCCCGCGAAAATGACACAATTCGCTGCGTATTGAGTCATTGAGGCTCACATTCCATCCACTTCACTAGGAAATGGGCAGGATGCCTCCTCTCCCAGGAGTTCGAGAGACCTACCCACAATTCGGGAGTCTCCTGGACATTTCGGGAGAGTGGGCAAGTATGAGTAAGTGAGGTCTTTTTAAAACGTGAAATCTTTCTTGCATCATATGTATGTATAAAGTTACCAAACAATGAAAGTCTATACATGTCTGAACAATTCTATGAATGAAAAAAATAAAAAAAAATTACCAACTTGAATGAGATCATATGTCGTTAGCAATGGAAAGGTTAATGCAGAAGAAAGCAAAAGCCAAATAACTATTGAGGACTGGAGGTGATGAAAAATGAAGGGGGGAGGGGGTGAAAGGAAAGTTACACAACTCCAGTATGTGCACATCCAGTCACACGTTTCTCTGCATGAATATGTTCATTTGTAGCACACAGATTATACATAGCATGCAGACCCAGAGGAGTTTAATTCAGTGCTAAAAATATTTTTCTACCTTGCATACTAACCTAGAAGTAATAACTTCTTCATGCAGCAAACAGCTTCTATAATTTTTATATAAAGGACAATTGATACCATTAATTCAATTACTACACAGAACACTGATCATTTTCAAGATTCTATATTGGTCGGACAACAAAAGTCTGTGCCCAAGCAGGTCTGCAATCTCACAAGTAGCCTTAAAGCATTGCAATGCCTAGACCGGAGAGTCTCGTGGAAAGTGATGAGCAAATATTTTCACAGCAAGCTATAGTACAAACACATTTTAACCACTTGGAAATGCAATGGTGGTCTAAATTATAGGTCACCAAAGATCAGGATACAGCTCATCTGCTCCACAGCAGTCACTAGGTAGAGACCCATCTCTGGGATCATTAGCTTAATATAATGGTTATTCTCAAATGTATACAGAATGATGGAGGACCCCAAAACCTAAAGTATTGCTGGTTCTGGGGTCCATCACACTCCAAGCTGCTGTGGTCAGGAGGGGAGGCCATCCTATGAAGTGTTGAATTCACCAGACACCACTGAACACCAGCAATTGAAAAATTTAGCCACAGATCGAGTCCTTCAGGGTCAATTTGTTAGTAGCCAATTAGCCTACCAGAATGTTTTTGGAGTGTGGGAGGAAACCGGAGCACCCGGAGGAAACCCACCCAAACACGGGGAGAACATATAAACTCCTCACAGATAAGGCCATGGTCAGGAATTGAACCCATGACCCCAGTGCTGTGAGGCAGAAGTGCTAACCACTAAGCCACCATATCTTTTCCAATTTGGCCCCCTACATAGATGCTCGAACTGGACATTATTTCTATAACTCAAGTGACTGGAGGCGTGTGGGGCCAGCAATAGTATAAAACAATAGTTATATCTTGTACTAGGAGAGACACTCAAAACGTTCTTAAAAATCTTATACTCCAAAAAGAGTAAGAGTGTGTTACTCACAGCAAATACTTCACAAATACAACTTCCTATGCTGCAGTCATGGTAAAAGATTGGGAGGAAAGAAAACATTTTTTGAAGAGAGTCACAAAATAAGATACATCATTTTGAGCCTTTTTCGGAAAGCAATTAATATAAATACAATTTTAACTATATACAGGGAGTGCAGCTCCTTGTATTCAGAGGCTCACAAAATGCGTCTATTTTAAAAGAATTACATGTATTTTGTATTTGCCAACTTTAAAGGAAAAAAAACTCCAAATCTTCAGCACAGCAGGTGCACGTAAGAGCATCAAACATAATTCAGTGTCAATGGATCTTGGTGCACTGAATTTCCCATCATGACAAGATAATGCAATTTTTTACATTATAAATACGCCTCTTCAATAAATATTAACATATAGAGTCTACAGAATAAATGCACATAGTGAGAATTGCTTCCAATACACAGATTAATATTAATGTATTAAATGTTGCTGTAGAGTTGGTTCCAGGGACATATGTAAAAAACTTAGGAAGCTCCCTGGAATCACGGGTCAGTTGGTAACCCTAGAACCCAACATACTCTTTTGTTCTGCCTCTACTTAGAGAGCGTTTAAGGGTGACACAGTCTGTCATACACCATTATAAGTACATAACTATGTAGTACCAAATGAAGATGCTATAGAAAGATGTCCATAAATTACATACCAGGAAAATCCACCAACATCGCTCGGGAAATATTCTCATGGAACATCAGCATCTCCTTGGCTTCTGAGGAAAGCCTCAAAAATAAAATCAGCTCTTCATAGAGGGTGGTGAGCGAAGCTAGTAACTTATGTCTCCTAATTAACTTTACTCTTGTAATAAGCCTACAGCATCCTCTCCCTCCCTGTTAGTGACACAAACCCTACGCAGACAGCACATACATAAGAGAAATATGTAGAAGTGTGACACATGGAACGCTGAAAACATAGGAGCCCGCGAATGAGACACAAGCTGGGAGGTCACAGCATGAAATGATCAGTATACAAATCATGGGACTAATTGTCCACTGACTCAATGGAATTCAATTACTTCTAATAAAGTACAGGTGTGCAGCAACTCATAGCAACCAAACGTTTGTTGTCGTGTGAAGCATATCTCCCAACCGTCCCGATTTAGATGGTACCGTCACGATTTGAGGGATCTGTCCCACCATCCCGATCGGGACAGCTTTGTCCGGTATCTCCCAGTCACTGCTGCTCTGCATGGCAGACCAACTTTTATCCCTGCCACCAACGCTTTAGGAGTAAAGTGTTAAAAATAGTTGGCGAGGGGGAAGTAAATATCCCATCATAGAGCTTTTGAAGGTGTTAAACATAAGTCTGCTATTGATTTATTAGGACTATAAATTGCGTCACTTCTTACAGGCCTGTTTGCTTTGTAGAGCAGCGAGACTATTCAGTAGAGGTCAGGGAGAGAGAAACCTGAAATGTCAATATACCCAGCCACAACTATGGGAGTTCCCCTGAATGGTATTCTGCATAATTTATAGCCTATAAGGAGAGCTGGGAGCACAATGTGTCAATTCATTCAGCTCTGTGGTGTGGTTGTGGTATGATAAGGGCAGAACATAAATGAGAGTGAGAGAGAGAGATAATATCTCAAGAAACACTTAAGGACAAATTCCACTGCAAAACGTGCAAAATTTTGCAGCCAAATCCACAACAAGACCAAAATGTTGTGGAATGGGTTTAAACTCATTTCTACCTACATTTTTTGTGTTTAAACCAAATTTGTGAAAAATATTCTTGTAAATGCAGGCTATCCATTCCAGACACCAATTACTTACACAAAATGGCTGCACGAAGGTGGCAGATGCACTTTAAGATAAGGCCACTAAGCCACTGTCTAAAGCTGGGTACACACTACACAGTTTTCATCCAATAATCGGCTAAAATCAGCCGACATACGACCGCTCGTTCAAAAGTCGGGTCAGTGTGTGCAGTGACACGATGGTCAAAAGTCTGCCCAAATGGACGATTATCGCCTCATTTGGTTGGTCGTACCGTTTAATATTTTCGTTCCAATCTCGTTTCCGCTGTGTAGTGTGTATAAACTTCCGACCGATCCACAACAGTGAGTACGAAATTACAGTCATTGCTCACGACTGCATGGCTGTAAAAAGTCGCTAAAGGGACGACCGCTCTTCACTTTATCGTCCTAAACAAGGCTAGTGTGTATGCAGTCCATGGACCGAGCAATCGGACCATCGATCGCATGTAAAATCGCTCGGCATAAAAAGTTGGTTGAAACTTCTGTAGTGTGTACCCAGCTTAACTCTATGAAAAGATTTTAGAACACAAGAGAGAAAACCCGCCACGTTTATTATGTCTTCAAAGTACCAACAGGTACACACACTGTGACAATTCTACCAGAGCCTCCTTGAAAGTTATAACATGTTTTCCCTTCATGTACAATACCTAGTTATAAAATTGTAGTGCACAATAATCCATTTAAAATGCACTCATCAACTTATATTTAGCAATGTCACCAATCCCTAATAAACGGGTTCAGCCAATAAAATGGCTGCCTACACCGTGTCTGTGATGTTACTGGCTATTCGTGAATGGATAGGTAGAATTCTCACGAATATTGGTTAAAACCACAACATTGTCATTAACATGAAATTCATCTCTTGGTATGCCAGTAGTAGTTTGGAAGAAGACCTATGAGATTGCCAAACTACAGAGTTTGTGACACTCAAAGAACCGTGCCCAGTTTACATCAAGATCTCACTACAGGACAGGGAAACAGTGGGGAACAAAACAGAGACACTGGTAGCTTTCTAATGGTTTCTATATCAACCAGGAAGTTTTTTGTTGTTCTTGTTTGAGGCTCCTTGGTAACCACTTGGCCAGTCATTCCTTTGAACAAACTGCCTGGCTGGCAGAGTTATAGGCCTCTTTCTGTGTGAACAAGAATGGAAGTTAAATGTGTCTTTACAGGACAATCCTAGCTACAATGCATGAATGGACAATTCTTCCCCCCCCCCCAAATTCATTGAAGAACCCTATAATTCAGGCCGTTAAGGTAGAAGTGTGAATGGATGTTTGGAACTGTAGCTTTTACCATATAATAAGGAATTCTGTTGTATTGTTCCCAGTCTACAACTTATTTTCTCTCAGCTGCATGAACTACCGGACTTTCCAGTGCCATTAACAGAAACCTAATACAGAACATCCATTAACAATCCTTTTACAGACAGATAGATAGGCACTTGTATTAGAGAAAACATACACTACTACTTTAGAGGTATTAAAGACTAAATTAAAATTTTGCTCCATATGGACATAGAGTATTACTCTATTAATGGACAAGTTCTAAACAGTCCATGTCTTTAAGAAAACTTGAAATTTGTACAGAACTGTATATATTTGTATTAGCTGTAATTAACCAAAATTAATAAAATGTAGGTATTAAGCAAAAAGGAAAAATATATATATTTCTTATATTAGAATGTATGAGAATTCTTAAGAAAAAACCCCAATATAAATAAAAATTGTTACCAATAAATCGACTTTCAGATTAATCAATTTTTTATCAATTACTATTTGCTGCGATTATGGTTATTTATTTAGTCATTTCATTTGTCTTTGTAATCAAATTGAAAACCGGGTAAGGACATCAATGTGGATGTAAACAAAAGGAAACCAGACAACACAATTGTACAATGCAAAGCAAAGAAAAAAATAATAAAAGAAGGTCTACTTTTCAATACAACATTTGGGTTCACTGCAACCGATACTAAAGTGTAAAACAGAGCTCTCTTACATAAGACAAATCAACTGCCAATACAAAATGCTCAGGTGAAAAAAAAAAGGGTTTTGACTCGTTACCATAAAAGGTCTCTGGTTTAGTGCCATTCTGTTTAAACGAGGGACAGAAGACCGATTCATCAGGCATTCTTATAATTAACACCCAACTAGATGTTTTATGTGGTAAATTATGGTGTGAGTGCATATTTGTGTACCTTTGTTAGGGAACTAGATTATAAGCTCCACTTCCGACTAAACAACCTCTGTAAAGTGCTACAGAAAATTCTGGCACTATATAAATAATACATTGTTGAATTCTCCAGGCAACATGGTAAGTGAATCCATTTAGCAGGCTGTATCTCACTTTACTAGTTCATGGGGTGTGGTGGGTGGTAAAGCAACAATACATCTATTCCAGCTTAAGCAACTGCAGCATTTTATTATATACATCAGAATTTTCAATAGATTTCAAACCCATGACTATTTTTTTTTCTTTTGTGCAACTTTATTTGCAGGTTATTAAGTACAACTAAATAAGGTCAGTATGAAATAGTGTATATGAATAACATTATTTATGTGCATAGGTTAATAGACAGCACAACTAAAGAGTTATTACAGCCCTTAGGTATTCTTGCGCACTAAACTGTCTACTCAGCCAATGACTAATTTAATTAGGATTAGCTGCTGATGCATCTGAAAATATTTCTGCCTTGTAAACTAAAATGGCTTAAAAAAAAAAAAAAAAAAAAAAAAGTGTCTCATCATACCCACCAAACCAGCTGTACAGGTCTGACCACAAGCCTGACTGAGGAGCCCTTAAACCAAAATCCCAACTAGTGACACTAGTGAAATTCCGGTTTGTGTACAGGACATCATGACACAGAGCAAAACATTGCAGAACAATTTCTACAAAGATAAGATAAGCAAGTGGTACATAATATGGGGTCAGCACTGTGGCACAGTGGTTAGCATTGCCGACTCACAGCACTGAGGTCCATGAGTTCGATTCCCAACCAAGACCCTTTTATGTTCTCCCTGTGTTTGCTTGGTTTTCCTCTGGGTCATCCAGTTTCCTCCCACACTCCAAAGACATACATTGTAGGTTAATTGACTGCTAACTAAAATGGACTTGTGTGTGTCAGGGGGTGGGGAATTTTAGACTGTAAGCAGAAATGGGACAGGGACTTATGTGAATGACAAATATTCTCTGTATAGCGCTGCGTAATATGGTGGCACTATATAAAACAATAAAGAATATTGCTGAAAAGCAATTATATCCAATAAAAAAACAATACAGACAGCATGCAGTGATACAAATTTCTGCTGTACGCCTCACATTTGGGGGACTGGTAGTGTTGTTGTTATTGTCTATAGAGATTGTATGTGCTTGACAGATTCATCATCATCATTTATTTATATAGCGCCACTGATTCCGCAGGTCTGTACAGAGAACTCATTCACATCAGTCCCTGCCCCATTGGAGCTTACAGTCTAAATTCCCTAAAACACACAGACTAGGGTCAATTTTGATAGCAGCCAATTAACCTATCAGTATGTTTTTGGAATGTGGGAGGAAACCAGAGCACCCAGAGGAAACCCACACAAACACAGGGAGAACATACAAACTCCACACACATAAGACCATGGATGGGAATTGAACTCATGACCCCAGCGCTGTGAGGCAGAAGTGCTAACCACTAAGCCACCGTGCTGCCCAACAGATTGGTCCAATCTGACGGCAGCATGGAAGATCTATGAAATATCAAAGCCTCGCATGAAAAAAATATCTGACAGCTTTGGATAGAGCCAAAATATACAGAATGTTAAAATCAGTTTAGTTTTTAAGAGATCAACCAATCTTTTACACCAATGGAAAGAATTGCAGAGTTCCATAATCTGAAGACCTCACAGTTCTCGAGGAACTCTCCCCGCTTCCGCAAGTAACCAGCAGGGTCACAACATCCTAGGAAACCTTGAATTAACACAGCCGGTTTATTTACTGGTCCATTAGCCTGGGTTTTCCTTTAATACAATGCCTAACATGGCTTTATTTGTTTCATTAAATGTCTTCACTATGGTTATATTGTATAATGAAATGTTAACTTCTCTTGCAGGCTCGTTAACTGCACGTCAATCTATAATCTACAAGCAGGATCACCCGGCGTTGTGCAGGTTCGATTTGTAATGTGTAGCAGTTTTTATAGATTAGCAAACTACTTGACAAATAGACCAAAAATGCAATTTAGAAGAGAAGATTTGTCGCATTGTCGTTATGTCGTGTTGTCACGAAAATTTCCTTCCAGCAGTCAAACAATTGTTTACAACCCAAAAAAAAAATATGCTTTTCAATATTTTCTTCGCTCTTTCGCTTAAATTTTTAGCGCTGGTGACTTTTTGCTTGTGAAATATTCGTATAAAATTTACAAAATGTATAAGTGCAATAATTACAACCTCTTCATGTCCTTTGTTTTCACAATGTTTTTGGCAATGAAACGCCCCTTCTACTTGATTTCTCAGTTTATCAAAAAGATAAAGGCTACCAATGCATGCATTTAGATCCAGTAAAAGTTATTTAACCCTGCCCATAAATACAGGGATTTGACTGCCCAATTCTGCAGTTTTATTCTTAATTGGTTGCAAGTCACTGGATGTACCAAATGACAGATCAACATCTGTTAAATTTAATCTAGTTTATGACCACAAACCTTGCCCCATGTGATCAGTTACTCAGCCAATAGACTGCACTATCTTATCCAATCATGCGTGTGGGGGCCAATTTGGACCCAGATCTGTTCATGCCAAGCAACCAGATTTGCCAGCTTAATACCCTTAATCCAACTAACAGACTGAATCGACCAAAGTGTTGATTTCAAATAAAGACCATCTAGCCAATCTAACCTGCTCATTTTATTTTAATAGTTCATTTGTGGGATTAACTCCTCCTTTACAGTTTTTCCAATTATATATGCTGTATGTTTGTTGCGATTTGTACTGTAATTAAAAGGAACAATTCATATTTTCTAATAGCACTACTGAGCTTCCTTGAATTGGCCTTTATATATAATCAACATCTTATCATTCTACTTATATCTTCATTGTGAAAGATACCTTGATCTGAAAGCATTAGCTAACAGTGCTGCAGTGCAAACAGTGATATAATATTGTACCCACACAAAAGTAAAATACACCTATCAGCCACAATATTAAAGCAAACTGCCTAATATTGTGTAAGTCCCCTAGTGTCGCCAAAACAGCTCTGGCCTGTCAAAGCATACACTCCACAAAACCTCTGAATGCGTTCTGTGGTATCTGGCACCAAGACGTTAGCAGCAGATCCTTTAAGTTGTGAGGTGGGGCCTCCATGGCTCGGACTTGTTTTTCCAGCACATCCCACAGATGCTCAATTGGATTGAAATCTGGGGAATTTGGAGGCCAAGTCAATACCTTGAACTCTATGTCTGTTCCTCAAACCATTCCCGAACAATTTTTTTAAGTGTGGTAGAGCGCATTATCCTGTTGAAAGAGACCACTGCCATCAGGAAATACCAGTGCCGTGAAGGGGTGTACTTGGTCTGTAACAATGTTTAGGTAGATGGTACGTGTCAAAGTAAAATCCACATGAATGCAAGAACCCAAGTTTTCCCAGAAGAACATTGCCCAGAGCATCACACTGCCTCCGACGGCTTGACTTCTTCCCATAGTGCATCCTGGTGCCATCTCTTCCCAGGCAAACGATGCACACACACCCAGCCGTCCATATGATGTAAAACAAAATGTGATTCATCAGACCAGGCCACCTTCTTCCACTGTTTTATGGTCCAGTTCTGGCGTTCACATGTCCATTGTAGGTGCTATCAGTGGTGGATAGGGGTCAGCATGGGCACTCTGACCAGTCTGCGGCTATGTAGCAAGTTGTGATGCACTGTGTGTTCTGACACCTTTCATTCATAGCTAGCATTAACTTTTTCATAAATTTGTGCTACAGTAGCTCTTCTGTGGACCAGATGGGCTAGCCTTTGTTCCCCCCATGCATCAATGAGCTTTGGACCCCCATGACTGTTGCAGGTTCACCAGTTATGCTTCCTTGGACCATTTTCGGTAAGTACTAACCACTGCTACTGCATACCAGGAACACCCCACAAGACCCAAAGTTTTGGAGATGCTCTGACCCAGTCGTCCAGCCATCATAATTTAACCATAGTCAAAGTTGCTCAGATTCTTACACTTGCCCATTAATCCTGCTTCCAGCACATCAACCTCAAGAACTGACTGTTCACTTGCAGCCTAATATATCCCACCCCTTGAAAGGTGACATTGTAGCTAGATAATCAATGTTGTTCACTACACTTGTCAGTGATTTTAATGTTGTGGCTGATCGGTGCATGTTATTCTACACTGTAGACTCAACAAACTGCATCACACAATGAAACATGATCCGCTCTCATGAGGTCCGTCACAATGCTGGGACATTACTCAAGCTTCTGTGCTATGCAAAAATTCAAGGGAGGTGGCTTTCGGTTAGACATGTGAAACTCAAGTGACAGTGAGATCTGTACGAACAGGCTGGAACTAAGTGAGGGCCACACACACATCTGCAGTTAGAAATATTCTGCATATCTTTTGGAATTAAAGTATAATATAAATGATTAATATATTTAAGTAAAGAGAATACACCAAGAGATAAATAAGGGGTTGTTATGAAGTATCACTGTATGGGCTACTAGCCAAATTGAATCATATTGAAGGGTTCTCCCCTCCCTCCTCCCCGTGCTGGTCCCATAGTGGGATACCTTCGGCTGGGTCATTGGGCTAAGTGCATTTTTCTTCCTTTAACATCTCTTAAATAGGCTGCTGACCCGAGTCTCACCCCCCTTTCCTTCCCAGGATATAATTTCCCAGCCCTCCCCGCAACATTTTTCATATACTGCCCTCAATGGTCTATAGAATAGTTCAGAACGGCAGAGTCACATGTGCTTCACATTCTTAAAAATCGTCAATGGCTGCTTGTGAACCCCGATACCCCAGTTTAACATGCCGGCTTTTGACACACAAATATATTTCCCATCAGTGATGGAAAATGAATTGTGCTTTTGTAACAATTTGACCAATAAAGTAATACAATTGCATTTGAATATCGGAGAAACTTGATAATTTATTTCACTGCATGTAAATTGTGTAGACTTGTTTGTTAGGCAAGTATAAAATAGAGTAGCTTCTTGCGGTTATGTATGGAACACCATAAATGCCTAGAAAAATGGATAAAAAAACGTGGAACCAGTTTCAGACACTTTTGGGAGGATTGCAAATTGCTGTTTTACTAATAATCATCATCATCAATTTATATAGCGCCACTCATTCCACAGCGCTGTACAGAGAACTCACTCACATCAGTCCCTGCCCTATTGGAGCTTACAGTCTACATTCCCTAACACACACACACACACACACACACACACACACACACACACTAGGGTCAATTTTGTTAGCAGCCAATTAACCTACCAGTATGTTTTTGGAGTGTGGGAGGAAACCGGAGCCGAATTGAACTCATGACCCCACTGCTGTAAGGCAGAAGTGCTAACCACTACGCCACCGTGCTGCCCGACATATATACACAAATTGCTGTTTTACTAATAATATTACGACTAAATCTAGGTGCAGGACATCAGCAAAGGAAATTCTTCACACAATCATACATGACATGCATACATACAGGAAATATAGATTTTATTCATAGTGCATATACTGTAAAGAATCAGGACAATGATATACACGCAGTGGATTTACACATCCGCACTCATATCCATGGCGACTTCCACATACACACCCAAACACACCCACACACAGCAGTGTTTCAGACTTTGACTCTATTCACGGGGGAGTTTCCCAATGAACAAACTCAGACTACTGATAACAAGTGAATGATTTGTAAAGACGGTGTAGAGGGAGGGAGACGGATGCATTTGTATGGAGTCTCAGATGGAAGAGTATTACTACGGAAGCTGTTTGCATTGCTCTCTGTGTGATACTGCAGGTCACATTAACTTATTGTACATACACTTATTAGGAGAAAGTCCGATATATATTTAAAAAAAAACCAAAAAACAGCAAAGTTACTTGAAGTAAATAACAACCTTTTTTCAACTGTATATGTCACCTATTTCAATTGGGATATCATGTATCACCAAATGTAAGGTTACACTTAACAAATGTTCAGGTCTCTTGTGTACTATATAATTAAACCAGGAATTGAAGTTCTCTCTCTGCAATCTTCCGACTCTCCTCCTCTTTGCTGGCACAGACCGGGATTGGCATAGAACAAAGGAAAATCCCTTTGTCATTAGAGCTGGAGGTATGAATTGATCATTGGGAAAGAGACCAGAAGCTAACCACACCCTCCCTGAAAGAGCACGCAGGTAGACACAGGTGGACTCTGCAGCTGACAAATATTTGCCAACCCATATATATATATATATATACACACACACACACACACACACACACACACACATATATTGTGCATCAGGAAACGTGCAAGTTTTGGGGATAATACCGTGCATCACATACATAATACGAGTACCTTATACATTATGCTCAAATTTGTATAGGATGAGAGACCCCCGGCTGCATATCTTGACATTTAAAAATAAAGTTTGAACAAATTATACCGCACTCTTGATCTGCCCAAACTCCAGTAAATCACATCCACATTCAGACGAAGCCTTGCCCAATAGGCTCTCTATTGGGGGTCTGAAAATTGGGACAGCCTATTCAAAATCTGGAGTTGGAAAATCTGTCATATTAGTGGTGACAATTACGTAGTATATCTAATGACTGATTATTATTATCTGTTGAATTCATGTATGACAATGTATATTGCATGTAATCTTGTAATGTAATCTCAACGTGTGCTTTGCTAGATGACATGAGTTTGAACTTATGCTAGTGTCATTAATCTTTTGAAACTAGCCAGGCCCGGGATAGATAAGGGTCTTGGAGGAGTTTGAAGCCCCAAAGTTGTAAACCATCTAGCTAACCAAGCTGAATGAGCAAAGGTGGGAAATAAAGTCATGTGAACATTCCAAACTCAGGACATCTCTATCACTTTGAAAACCCTGTGACATTTGGCAGATCAATCTGTCATTATTGACAGCTAAACTCCAAAAGGTGGGGGGTGCTATGTGGAAAAAAAGGTTTAAAATCTTCTGCTTTAGACATCAGATGTGCATTTTCATGAGGGGTCTATCAAGAAAAATGTTCTATTTTCCTCAATTGTGTTCCCTCACACATCAGGCCTTCATTAGTAAGTATTTTCCCATTTTATTTTGTATAACATATTATGTGTCTTGTTATTAATTTTTGTAATTAAGCCTTGGAAACATTTTTCACATTAAATAAATTTAGTCTAGTGTATTCTCCGTGATTCTTTGTGAACTTACGAAGCCCAGGGAGGCTCATGCTACATGTGTATGTGATTTAAGTGTGAAACAGTAATAAGTAGTTTTGGTGAACGCAAGGACACCACAATAAATTGTTCATGGTGGCAGAAAATGGGTATAGACTGCTAAGTGACTAAGGTGACGCCAGTCACGGACAGCTGTTCAGATTGCTGTATCTGGGACAGGCTGGGCGTTCGTAACACTTATGTACAAAGAGGAGCTAGTAATCTCATGCCTACTAATAACCTGGGCTCACATTTAACCGCTAGCATATTTTATCGAATAGAATGGATATTAAAAAACAGCTGTTCATATGTTACATTTGCACATAAAATGCTCAGTTGTATGTTGATATACTGGACATACCTCACAGTACAAAGGTTCTGGGAAGACAAGTAATTTAAGTGAAATATTATATTAGAACTAGTCATTTTCCCGCCCAAATCTAGGCCAACAACCACCTCTACTATTACAGTTCATGAAACAAATATCTTGTGGTGAATCAGCATAATACATAGAGACATGTGACTCCACCCTTCTGTGATCACATTAACTCTCTCATAAAAAGCGGTAGCATTGTATTTCCCATCTGGTTCTACCAGTATGTTGTCCCTGCTACATATACCTTCCAATATTAACTTTTTTTTTGACACAAGTCCAACTACCGTATTTCCCCATGTATAAGGCGCTCTCATGTATAAGATGCACCTTAATTTTGGCCCCGAAATTTGAAAAAAATATTAAGGTAGCTGTCAAAAAAGGCAGGGAGAGTATAATTGCAGCCGGGCAGCACACTCTCACTGAAATGCCCCCCCCCCCCCTGACACTCTGCCTCTGTCCCCCTCCTCCTGGATCCCCGCTGCCACTGTGCCTCTGTCCCCCTCCTCCTGGATCCCAGCTGCCACTGTGCCTCTGTCCCCCTCCTCCTGGGTCCCCGCTGCCACTGTGCCTCTGTCCTCCTCCTCCTGGGTCCCCGCTGCCACTGTGCCTCTGTCCCCCTCCTCCTGGGTCCCCGCTGCCACTGTGTCTCTGTCCCCCTCCTCCTGGATCCCCGCTGCCACTGTGCCTCTGTCCCCCTCCTCCTAGATCCCCGCTGCCACTGTGCCTCTGTCCTCCTCCTCCTGGATCCCCGCTGCCACTGTGCCTCTGTCCCCCTCCTCCTAGATCCCCGCTGCCACTGTGCCTCTGTCCCCCTCCTCCTGGGTCCCCGCTGCCACTGTGCCTCTGTCCCCCTCCTCCTAGATCCCCGCTGCCACTGTGCCTCTGTCCTCCTCCTCCTGGATCCCCGCTGCCACTGTGCCTCTGTCCCCCTCCTCCTGGATCCCCGCTGCCACTGTGCCTCTGTCCCCCTCCTCCTGGGTCCCCGCTGCCACTGTGCCTCTGTCCCCCTCCTCCTGGATCCCCGCTGCCACTGTGCCTCTGTCCCCCTCCTCCTGGGTCCCCCCCCACTGTCACTGTAATGCTGCCCCACTCCCCCTCAATTCCCCCTGCTGTCACTGTAACGCTACCCCTGTATAAGACGCACCCAGGTTTAAGACCCAAAATGTTTGGGAAAAGTGCGTCTTATACATGGGGAAATATGGTATGTTCCTTTAATGTCTGATATAGACCTGTTTGATTAATGTCGGTGTTGCTGAACATTTGATATATTGGAAGTATAGGTCTGTACTCCTGCAAGTAGTTGGCATGAATGGCTTCTAATTCTCCTCAATCCATCTTAAAGTATATGTTTTAGTCTCTTCATGTGCTGCTGAAATCCTCTACATGGCTTAAACACTGTACAACCGTGATGGGCAACAGATGGCCCACCAAGCCTTCCCCTGCGGCCCCCAGGCCCCTTCCTGCACTTTTGTCAGATTTGTTATTATAACACCATCGGTCTTTATAATGCCTGCTGAAATGTTATTATAGATACGAATCTCATCTCATTAAATGTATTGTTTTAACTTATTACTGAGATTAAATGTAATGTGTGGCCCTTTCGAAGCTTAGAGGTAAAGCGTATCTGGTTACAGATCACTATTGTATAACACATTTGTGCTTTAAATGTTTCTGTGTTCATTTGAATACTTCTACCCATTAAGATTTATAGGCAGAGCCTTAACCAAATGAAAATTGTTTTCCTGCCTTCATCATGTATTATAATGACAGGGGTGCAGAAATGCGCAATTGTAAAACTATGACAGACATCAGTGTCTGCAAATAGCAAAAAGACCGAAGGCACAGAGATCCCAGCTGAGGAATTTATCCTCTCAGTTTTCGAAATATTCATTCAGTACTATACAAGCCCTAATAATTCACCACATTTCAAAGAGCTACTGCATGCCACACCTCCTAACGCTTCAAACAGCCAAAGAAAAACATTTTAAAAAAGGTCAGTACTTTTCAAATATAAACTATGTTAAGAAGTATGTATCTGAATCGCTTATTGTTTTCTTATAATTTGTTCCTCCGGCTACAGCTGTGACGGAATCTAAGTCTTTACTCACTTTTGTTTTTAGGACAGATAAGAGAAGCACATTTCCAATTAAAAAGAAAATGTGAAGGCAGATAAGAGCTGCAAGAACAAAAACATTGCAGGGAATTTAATAGCTGTTGACCACGGATTTATACTAGGTACACACTGAAGAATTTTCTGACCCACGTGTTATCTCAAACGATTGTACTTACGACTGAAGGTCCAATCAGTCTGGTGATTCATCCATACACACACAGATACGATTTACCTTCAGATCTGTGCTCTTTATCTGGTCCTCTAGTCTTTGGAGAATGACAGCACAATATTCATTCTTGTCACATTATCACACCGATTAAAACCGCCTTGTTATAGCTATCCACATGTCCTAACAAATTTCGTTAGCTTCTGCGACTCTGAAACAAAACATTCTGACTCAGAACGAACAAATTAATTATTCCTTCTACAGCACTCTCTACATTTATTCCCCGGGACATTCATCGCTAGCATCGTCTGAAAAGAGCCCGACTCTGTAAACTCTATGGAGATCATGAGCATGAGTGTGTAGACTCTACATGATTGTTAGGTGACTGGTCAAAAAATATTAAACAGTATGACCAACCATATGAGCCGACACTTTCGAACGACTTCTGACCATCGTGTCACTATACACACAGACCAGACTTCTGATCGAACAGTCGTATGGGGGCAGCGCGGTGGCCAAGTGGTTAGCGCTTCTGCCTCACAGCACTGGGGTCATGAGTTCAATTCCCGACCATGGCCTTATCTGTGGAGTTTGTATGTTCTCCCCGTGTTTGCGTGGGTTTCCTCCCACACTCCAAAAACATACTAGTAGGTTAATTGGCTGCTATCAAAATTGACCCTAGTCTCTGTCTGTGTGTGTGTGTGTGTATATGTTAGGGAATTTAGACTGTAAGCTCCAATTTGGCAGGGACTGATGTGAATGAGTTCTCTGTACAGCGCTACGGAATCAGTGGTGCTATATAAATAAATGGTGATGGCGATGATGATGATGTCGGCTGATTTGCCCAATTAATGGATGAAAACGCTCCAGTGTGTACCTGGCCAAACTTTGCCACAGGAAAACAAAATATCTACTTGGGAATACATTTTATGACAAAAAGCTTTTCTGAACTGAACTGTTTCGGATGCCATTGTAAGCTTTAAATCATCAAAGAAAAAATAAGTGGGTTAGGCTGGGTACACGCTAAAGGAGTTTCACCTGATTATCGTGCCAATCAGACGATAAATGACCATTATGTCAGATATCGCATTATTGTATATGCTCCCATAATCATGTTTTATCTTATCGGTTGATTTTATTTTATAAACGGACTAAAAATCTCTATAAGAGATGGAACAATGTTGGGCCAATTCTGCAGTGTGTATGTACTCAGGACCAGCAGTGTAGACAGATCTCCATAGAGTTTACAGAGTCACCATCTTTTCAGCCGATGGTTATGAGAGATGAAGATCACAGATCTGAAGGTAAATTATGTAAAACGTGTATAGTGTGTACACATGGATATGCATACTGATCGGGACTTTCAGTTGTTGGTAAAATCATTACTGCTATCGCATCAGAAGAAGTTTTCTGTAATATGTACCCAGCCTTAATTTTAAGATTAGTGCAAACAAGCACATTTTGTTTGCTTTACAGTTTTATACATAGACATTCACATACCTTACACAGAAACAAACATAACCTCATACTAGATAAACCCAGAAAGACTGTTAAAGCATCAGCACTAATAAGACAAGGGTGGATGTAACCGTTTAATGTAAGATTAGGGACTTATTTTAGAGATGTACATAAGGGTATGAAAGAGGGAACAGTGCAAGCAAGGCTTGGGGAAGGTTACTGGACACCTGATCCTGATTCTTACCATGTACGGATCAAGCAGAAGAGGGGGCAGCAGGTAGAGGAGGGGGTGGAAGTGTCAGTTCTAACTGTGATGCTGCCAACTACTGCTTCTCCGTGTCAGTGATAAGCTGGGAGTATAGCACTGTGCCGTGATATAATTAGATATATTCTGCCAAACTGTCAGTGCAGGGGAGCCTGATAAAATAAACGGTGGTGCTCTAAGAACCGCCTTAGTTTTCCTCATGGCAACGTTGGCCAACTAACTCCAACCCAAACAGACCGTATGCAACTCCAGTACAACCTCGGACAGTTGTCATCTTTCCTCAAAGTTCCTTCATTCCCTGCAGGTGACAGACTAGAGTCATCCTACATAGAACTGTATGTATCTGGGTAACTATCAGTAAGTCTATTTATAAGGGAACATGTTTTAGCAAGTATGTGAGCCACATTGCCCCTATATACTGAACCTAGTTCACAGTCTTAATTTAAGATTTCGAAACATAACAGTCACAATGTATAGACAGTAAAGTCATTATCCAGAAATCTCAACACCCTTAAAAACAGGAACTGGTGACTATCCTAGTGACACATAAGACAGGGGCTGAGAAGACATCCTTTAAATACATATACAATGCAATCTACACATTTAAGGTGTGGAATCATAGTATACCCACATACTGTAGTCTCAACCTATAGTATTTCATAATCTAAAATGAATAGACCTGTAGATCACAATGGAGCTGGATTTTTGGCGAGGTACCCGGTCACTCACGGCCACCCTATAGCCAACAAACTACGTTGTCATTATAATTTGGATCTGACAGGGCAAAAACACATTTTCAGTGCATAGCAATGTAGAGCAATTGTAGGATCATTAGACTTTAGCTACAATATACAAAACTTAAATAAAACTTGTTCTAATCGTTGTGGACAAAAATTTTCCACCTAATTCTAATGGATTACTGATCAATTTGGCATTCAGCATTTGATTTTACGGTTTTTATTGGTCACCCACACACTTGTCAGCTCTTAAAGAATTCAGCAACATTCTACTGGATTGAATGACTTTATTGTAATGTGTGTGGCCAATTTTAGCCTTCCGCTTATTTGCCAAGCTCTTTCATTCAACAAAAATGTTTACTTTGGCCTAGTTCACAAACATATCATCCTATTCAAGTTTCAGGATCTCTTATTGAAGTAAAGTATTGATGGGGAGGCTATACAGATACAGCCACGTATTTTACAAGAAAAATGGGTAAATATTAAAATTAGGGATTAAATGAACAAGGGTTAAGCGGACTTGTCGCAAACCTGACATAGGGGATTTTTTTTTATTTTAAACAATTAATAAAAGAGGTAAAAGATAATGTAACAAACCTCTTAACCTGTCTCTAACGGGGAAGGGGGATTCAATATGGAGCAAAGTGCCACCAGAGCTACGCATCATGACACTCTGCGGAAATGCTCTGGTTGGAATCAACGCTCATATCTGATCACACCTCACAGAGGTTCAAACAAAAATGAGCGGAGATTCCTCTACCATCATCACCGGAAGTGCACACAGCAGCACTTCACCCAAGTCTCTGGTGGCTCTTCGTGATTGAATGAATTCCCTCCCTAAGTGATAATTAGATACCCATTGCAAACACAATCTTACAGATGTGCAATTGTCTCTCCACCGCCTGCATCACTTTTTTCTTGCCCAAACCGTATTGATTTGCCAACAAAATTATATATAGAATTTGGACTCAGGGGTGCCGAGAGTGGATAGGTAAGACAAATACAAAATATCTGACCCTTGGGGCACTGAGGTGATAGTGAGGGTGGATGGGTCCCCAGCCATACTCGCCCATTCACAGCCCCAATTTAGCTACTGCAAGCAGGGGAAAGTGTCTGCGTGGACCAACAGCGTCTGGCGGGCAAGGTGCTTTCACACATCCATAGGCTGCCCATGCAGTACAGGTTTTTGACAGGGCTGTTCACACAGCTAAGGGGCAGCCTACATGACAAAGCAAGACATGGCTGCACTATTGTCCACTGTACCTCTCTGCCAGCCACCTTGTGTGCCCCAGAGCTCCTCACAATGAGGATTACAGACATAGACGAGAGGAACTGGATGTGAAGGGACAGAGTGCAGCCCAATCAGTCATTTATTTCCTGGGTGCTCTACTATGCAAAGGGTTGCCTAATAGAATAAAACTACAGTCTGAAAAAAAATATAATAATAATAATAATCATCATCATCCACATTTAGATACTTACACGACCATAATCATTGTCTAGATTTTAAATATAGGTGAGGGACTGACAGGTCCACTTTAACCAATTTTATTTTACTCTAAAGTTTAGTAAAAGATCCAGGCATAAGTTTGTTGACACAGATCTTATTTCTCTGCATATCTGCTATTATTTACACTGTTGTGAGTTTGTATTGCTTATTCCACTTAAATAAAATAAAAATAATCTATAGACAACCAGATCAGGGTGCCCATCAGTGGTCAGCTCATGACAAGTAGGTAGGTTACTTTGGCATCACTAAACACTTGAACTACTCTCAGGCATGGGGGAAATATTGTTTTGCTCAGTGAGTACGATGCATAAATTTGTTTACACTATAAATAGTTTTTTGTTTAAATGGATAGCACGGTTGTTAAACAAACAAGATTCCAATGACTTGGGCAAAAAATTAATACGCTCATATTAATGCCTAAATTAAACAGAATTATTACAAAAAAATGGTTTCCTAAATCATTGTTTTCCCATATACATCATTTTTACCATCAGAAAACTTTCATCAAAACATTTAATAACTTCTATTACATTGACTTTCAGGGTTTCTTCCATTTTCTTCTCTTTGCCATCAAAACCTTCACATCAACAAGACACAGTTGCCTATTTTCGGTTCCCTTGGATACACTCAGTTTACCTCTGTCTAAAAAGCAGCTGTGTTGTTTCCAATGGCAACAAACACACACACACACACACACACACACTGTCTGGATGATACAAAGGCATTGGTAAAGAACACAGAAGAAAAATGAAGCAATGTATTTAGAAAGGGTTGCAGCAGGCCATGTGCTCTCTAATAATTTGATGTCTGAAAATGCAAAACCTCCTTTAAGTGCAGGTTTTCATAAATATTTATAGGTCCCCATATAACAGCTAACTGTGCTACTAGGAGGATGGGATGAACACTGTGAACCTTTACCTCTATTAGTCATAGTGAGATCATACTTTTTTTTTTACATGGATTTGCCTTCAATGACATATTATATAGCAGAGACAAGGTTATGCCTTATCCACCTAGCCCCTTCCTACTCATAACAAACAGGTCTATACACATAGCATCCGAAATTCAACACCTAGGCGAAAAGCATGTGCACTCCCTTCTCCCTCCACCCTTGCATGCACCACCCTATTACACAGAGGTGACACAACAGCACAGGATAGCCGTCCACTGGGAGAGAGGACTCACCCCTCCCTTAGGCAGACAGAGGACAGCCACTAGTCACTGGCAATAATACTTCACATCACTCTGCAGGAATGTGTATTATGCTGTGTGCATGTATAATGGGATTCTGGCACTTCTTACAGAGGGGAAACAGGACTTGGCTTGTCAAGTGCAAGCTTCACTCCACCCAAACTCATAAAATATCTGCAGAGTAATGCTAGTCAGAATACAGACCACCAGTTATTGCTATTAACCCTGATACCACTACAGACTTACAGGGAATTAGTCATTGGCAAAACAAACATGAACCAGATACCCATGTTTAACGCTCAACTACAGCTCCAGACTGGCAAAGCATATGGAGAGTGGTCACTCACTAGACACATACAATCTGTAGACAACCAGGAACCCAATTATTAAAGCTCAAAACACCTGTTATCCATGCAATGGTCTTATAATCTACACACCATGCAAGTACATTACCTAACCAGGCATATACATATAAAGCAATCTTGGGCAATGTGTAGCCCCCGCTGGCTGTCATAGCCACAAATTGTCTGCCTTGGTCATGAACTGGGATTCTATAGTGAACATTAGCAAGTATCAGAATCATCAACTCGTCCTTTCGATAGTCAGGTACAATGTTACAGAACTTGACACTATGAACTTTACACACAAGTTGTTAAACACTTGCATCATCCAGTATGGAGCCCAGTAACTGATCACTGCAGTGCTACTGTCCATATTAATGTATCTCCTGTCCAGCTCAGGGTCTCGACTACATTGTTCCATAGCTGTAGGTATGTCACATTCACTGTATGCTTCATCACAGACGGCTGTGTGAAATGATTGAGCTTCTATTAACGTGCCAACAATGGCCAAAGGCAAATGTGATTTGTATGTAGCTAAACAGAGCTGAGAGTGTCCAGTGTAAATGATCTGAATCCAGGGGAGAGTATCAATTGACAGCACCATCCAGGGGTGCTAAAGCTGTTCAAGGTCATAAAAGGGAGGGGCTTCAATGACCCCTTAAAAGGAAGAAATGTAGCAGTTGCAGTACTAACACATTATGACTGAGGAAGGAATGCAATAAAAACAGCACACCCTAAGGATCAGAGCAAATGAAATGACACACTAAGAAAATCACAATGTCTTGTTTGTGTTAGGATGCCTGAGCATTTGTATGTAAAGGAGGCTTAATTACAGGCTGAAGCAACCGATTGATATAACCTATATATACACACACTGCCCTGTGAGTAATTTAGATGCATTACACAAAACATCCTAAAGTTCTGGTCTAACAGTGGAACACATCAAAGAAGTGGATGATATCACTTACATGTTAAACACAATGTTTCAAAACTGACAAATCATGTAACTTTTTGTTGTTTTTTTACATAAGTCCAGCCACAGAAAGTAGTAACGTATCACAGAACAAGAGACATAGAAGTTTGGATACAATCGCTGAAATGAGCCAAATATGACAATATAATAAGACCCCTGCCCTGAGCAGCCTAATCACCACGTGTTCTGCCTTTTTTGTTTGTTTTATTACAGTAGGGAGGGAGTACTATAGGTTGCCAAGTCTAATGAGTATGACAACCACAGGATTTAAATTTAACGGTGTGAATGCCACTGTCAAGGAACAATTAACACATTGATTTTTTTTTTTCTCTGGACAGTCTAGATAATTTACTAAGATCAGTGTCTGGGCGCTCTAACGTACAGTCATTTAGGTTCTTATATTTGGAACTTTCTTACCTCCATAACCAGAGCTGGACACCGATATTGTTTGTCCCTTCTGCATCATCCGTGCCCGCACCTGTTCCTGTACGCGGGCGTTGCGCAGCTCCTGGTTCTCCTCACGCAATCTCCGGTCCAGTTGCGAGTCCGTAGGCAGCGCCAGCGATGTGATGTCCGTGTGTGGCTGCAGGGCCGACATAAGGAAGTGACCGTCCTGCATATTCAAGCCTCCAAGGTGGAAGTTTACTCTCCCACAATGTACAAATGTCTACAGTCAGCGTCTTGCTCACTTGATGGTACCCCACCTAAACACTATATGGGCACTCTCCTCCACCTGTCTGAAGGAGCCTCTCTTATGTCTGCTTCATTTAATTCTCTAAGTTCTAGAACTCTATTTAAATAATGCAGACTGTTCCTGCCTGTCACTGGCCTCCTCCACGCTCTCAGTCTGTTTCTGCTTCCATGCCCCACCCTGTCATTACCTCAACACTCCTACCTGTCCCAGCCCTTTTCTCTACTCCACCTCTCTGGCCGTTTGCTTTTATCCTGCTGTCTCTCTTTCCCTTCTTAATTCCCTGCCCTACACTATGCTCTATTCTCTGCATACTCTATTGCATGTTTTCTATGACACACCAGCGCCTGTCTCTTTCTGACTTCTATCCTATTTCTTGAAGGCTGTTTCACACCTGAATTACAATCACTCACACCTGCTGCTACACCTTGCATGCACACAGATCTATCAGACAACTCTTTGCTCACAAGCCCGGCTGAGCTTCCTCTTCCCTCTAACTTGCACTCTGTTTGTCTATTTCACACCCCACTCACTGCACTCCTTTGCTCCTCTACAGGAATGTTACATCCCCCTGTCAGCAAGGAATCTTCCTCCCGTCCCCACAATTAGAGTTGGCCTCTTACTGCTCTCACATCTCACTATAGCAAGTCTTGGACACCATAGCTTCGCAGGAAAACATTATGTCTCAGGCCCCAAATACAGTAAAAACCATCATTCTAAATTAAACCTATAGAACATTTTTCTATACAACATCTCTACATGATACTTGTATATAACCTGCAGAGAATATGAACGCTACATGATACTATTATGATTAGAGCATCCGTCACTTAAATAATACAGATTAAAAATATACCCTCATTATTACAAATCCCCTGAGCATCTCTTAATAACCTTATTATAATACACATGTGATATCTGTATAAACAGTGCATTCTAACGGCACCAGTGTTCATTAAAAAAGTGTGTATTACAAGGCATAAAGCACCCCCTACTGTAAGTTTTATTACATATATCAGAAGTCACGTTGGATTTTTGTGTTCTGTATAAAAGCACTCGGCCTACTTTACAATACACTACAGACCGTCTCTACCATGAACTAACCGGTTATAAACCTGCATGTTATCCCAGACTGACAGTTTCTAATGCCACTTTCAGGCCTCAGTTCACAGCAACACATCCAACATCACCCATGTGCCATGAAAGCCCTAATATGACCCCAGTAACAGACACAGGTGTCTTATTACAAGGCAATACGAAGTAGAACAACAAAATATTAATACTAAGAAGGAAAGAGGTGACCATTTTCTTATAATCTTTCTCTCAGGCATGTGCTGTTGGTGGTCCTGGAAGGGTGGAACAGGGAGACACTGATCTATAGGGTAAAAGATAAATGGGCTATAAAAAAAAAAGCACAGAGGCCAGCCTTAAAGCTTCTATATAACTCTGACTACATCCCTTATAAAACAAAAACAACAATTTTCCAACCCCCTACTCCTACAAGAAGCTGTTCATTAGTAGTGAATTTGACTTGTGCCCCATATTTTTTATTCACATCTGCAGTGAAATACTGTAAATAGTGCAAGATTCTGAATTGTATTTAGAGTGCATTAGTCTGAAGAGAGACATTATTTTGTATCTCCCATAAAGACTTATTTCAAAAGATGATGCACAAAGAACATATGTGCTGTAAACCATAACAACCAGATTATAGCTGTGAACTAACTGCATAGTGCAAATTAAACTAGTGAAAGCTAAGATATGATTGGTTGTTATACAAGTTACGATACACTAGTAACTCCCACAAACAAAATATTTGGAAAACAGTTCAAAGGAACTGCTAAAATGTAACATTTTCCATACATTTGTACTAGCCAATGTGAGACACTTATGGGCTTGTTCACCTGGATGTTGCTACACCCTATACCTGTCAACATTCCCAAATAAAAACATGAGGACACACTTGGTCAAGACCATAGTATGCACAGCCATGCCCCTATCTGTTACAGGCTAAAACTGGACTGATGGGGATCAAATTCTTGCTGTTAGTGCAATTCAGCTGGGCCCTTAATTCCAGTTTCTCAATGGATCTGATGCACACTTGAAATGAACTAGGATCTGAATGAAGGAACACTATAATGGCTTTAGGGCAGCGCTGCGTCACACAAACTCCATGGGTGCCTGAGTGCACCAGTATAGGCCATTTACTTGTTCTATTAGCTTTTCTAAATTCAGACCACTTTGCAATGGGGCAGCACGGTGGCTCAGTGGTTAGCACTTCTGCCTTACAGCACTGGGGTCACAAGTTCAATTCCTGACCATGGCCTTATCTGTGTGGAGTTTGTATGTTCTCCCCGTGTTTGCGTGGGTTTCCTCCGGGTGCCTCTGTTTGCTCCCACACTCCAAAAACATACTGGTAAGTTAATTGGCTGCTAACAAAATTGACCCTAGTCTCTCTCTGTCTGTCTGTGTGTGTGTGTTTGGGAATGTAGACTGTAAGCTCCAATGGGGCAGGGACTGATGTGAGTGAGTTCTCTGTACAGCACTGCGGAATTAGTGGCGTTATATAAATAAATGGTGATGATGATGATGAATGACATCACTACACAGCACTACTGGAAGTGTAAACATGCAGCACCGGTGCTTCCCCCGTCTACTGGGGCCCTGGTTAAGAACTTGCTCCAGAGCCCAGGGGCCTTCAGAAACACCACAAATTAGATCCCATATTTAACATGTATGCATTGTAAAGATTTAGGCATGCATAAAGAGCAGCTGCAAGGCATTAGGGGCTAGATTTACTAAACTGCGGGTTTGAAAAAGTGGAGATGTTGCCTATGGCAACCAATCAGATTCTAGCTTTCATTTATTTAGTGCATGCTACAAAATGACAGCTAGAATCTGATTGGTTGCTATAGGCAACATCTCCACTTTTTCAAACCCGCAGTTTAGTAAATATACCCCTAGGACTCCATGTCATGTGGAAAAACACACGTTGGAATACAACCTGTGCAAACATGAGGTCTATGGTTATTCTTTGGAGTACATTCACACTTAGGACTTTATTTAATTCTGGGACTATGTAAGAGTAAGGATACAAAACTATTCGGCCAGGTGTGTATCTGGAAAATTTTGCACCCTGGACACAGACATTTGCAATAATTATGCCCTTGTCCACCTTAGACAACATCTCTTTCACTATGACCACCCATTTTTCACTATACTATGCCAACCAAGCCCATGATAACTATAGTATGATATAACATTTGTAAAAGTACTGTTGGAGTTACACTATCTAGTTGTCCATATGTACAGAAAAAAACAGGTAATAAAAAATAAACCTCTATTGTACAATCCTAATACACAGACCCCACTATTTTTTTCATTATACATTTTGTTTCTGTCTTTCTTTAATTCTGCTTCTCCCATCTGGGGGGCGAATATATTAATTTGCGATTCTGGCAAATATTCCAGACTCCAGTATTCAGCAACATTGCCGGTTAGAAATAAAATATTGCCTTTAATTGAACTGCCGTTTTTAATGTCGCCGGATATCGTCGATTTGCCAGAATCAGAGTTTAATACAATTTACCCCCTGATTATTTTTCTTTCTACAATGACATATTGAAGCCTTGTTTTATCTGCTCCCACAGGCCTCTCATAGTTCAGACAGAAGTTATATATATTTCCATTATAAGACCAGGAGATCTTTTCAAGTTAAGTGGCTGATTAAGAGTGTCATTCAATTGTGCCCCATCCTCAGCTGATCACCTGAATAACACGTGGTTCCTCTGTAGCCTAACAGTCAGGCCCGGCGCTCCCATTAGGCAAGGTTAGGCACCTGCCTAGGGCGCCGGGCTCTGGAGGGCGCCTGGAGGGCGCCACCGAATTCTAAAAGACTTTAAAACTGTGCGGCGACCGCTGACCATACCTGTCACGGCTGCCGCACAGCATTCAGATGCACGGGGAGGGGGAAGAGGCTATTTTGTCACCACCGCCGCCTCTCTGCTCCGTCTCCTCCCCTCCACTTACTAGTGTCAGTGAGTGGAGGGGAGGAGACGGAGCAGAGAGGCGGCGGTGGTGAGACAAGGTAAGGAAAGGAGGGAGGAGGGCGGCGATTTTTGTGGGGGGGGGCGCCGCTTTTTTTAAAAATGCCTAGGGCGCCGTGGACCCTAGCACCGGCCCTGCTAACAGTGTGGTCAGAAGTTGACCATTCTCACAGGCCAAGAGCAGTAATATTCCGATTGTAGTTTTTGCCACTCCCAATAATGATCCTCTTGATTTCAAGAGAGTAATTTTTAGAGGATGCAGTTATTTTCAACCCAAACATGCTATATCAGGCCAATTCCCAATATCAGTTTTATTATCTCACCATGTTTATTTTGGGTGTACAATGCACTATGTGTATTTCATATGTGTCATGATTTACATGCTGTTATAAAACCCTTAGTTGCAATACATATTCTGCGTAGCAAGACATAAGTGTTATTTACAGGTTCTCATTGTTACATACATAACTAAATAAATATGTTTAGTTAGGATGAATTGAAACAAATCCCAATTTCTAGAGGTTTAGAGTTGGGTTGTTGGTGTTGACAGGTGAAAATGTAGATCGCTAGCTTGGATAGAGTTTTGATAAATAAGGTTTACACAGTTTGTTTAGTTACAGCATATTTGCACTGTATACATTGATTTTAAATAAACCTTTATGTCTCCGCATCATATAATATACCATATTTAAACTTGTGGTATACAGAGCATTGCTAATGTATCATGTTAAGGTTGAAACTTACAAAGTTTTTTGTCTCGCAAAATCATTGTTGATTTAAGTACAACAATGTAGTCGGCTTTCCCAGGTAAATACAAAAATGTTAACAAAGGGTTTAACCCATTTTGATGTTTTACAAATGAGTTGTAAATGGAATTTTAGAAGTGCACCTGCTTCCAACACAGAGTGGAGAACAGCCATTGTGTGGGCTGACTCAATATTCGTGAGAGCACATCCTATCCATTCATTAGAAATTGGTACCTGGTGGGTATTAGCCAAGGTTCATGAATAGTAGTAATGAATTGCCTCACTGGTTTTTAGCGAACTGTTAGGCTACACCCTCATGGTTCGGTCAACCTCCACTGTGTGTGTCTTAAAGTAACAGCGACATAGAGTTAAAGTGTATCTGTGCAGCTATTTTCTAAGCCACAGTGACATTAGTCTAGCAGGAATACAGACCATCTCCATGGCAGATTTCTGCAAGTGAGTGGGATATCATAGTAAATTATAAACCTCGTCCCCCCTTAATTCTAGCTCCTATAACTGCCCGCTAGCTATCTACAGTATATCAGGATAGGACATAGCTGTCCCGGAGTCAATGTGGATAAGTGCAATGATGGATATGATCTCCTGCAAGTGCTGCTATTAATGCACCAGTAACAGCTCTTCCATTATTAGTGCTGATGGGTTCTAGGAAACGTGGTGATGTCACTATGACATCACTGGGATTCCTTTAGATGTGGGGAATCCTTTTAGAATGTAGAGTTGTTCCAAACTGGATCTCTACTAACTCTTATCTCTACTACACTACTACCAACACTATTAGTACTATTGAAACATGTTACATAAGCTACTATTAGAGACAGATAACACTAGAGTTGATGGTCTTGGCGCTCAGGCAAGATCTGTCAGTCCTTTCCTTCACTCTAAAACAGGCCTGTCCAACCTGCGGCCCTCCAGATGTTGTGAAACTACAAGTCCCAGCATGCCCTTCCAGCTATCAACTGGTTGTCTACTGGCAAAGCATGCTGGGGCTTGTAGTTTCACAACACCTGGAGGGCCGCAGGTTGGACAGGCCTGCTCTAAAAGGTCTCCTAAATAATAATAAATATAATATATAACAAAAGGTGGAAAGGAAGAAATTGAAAAGTGATTTTCTTCCCTAATCTCCTCCACAGCTTATTAAAACCACATCAATTATTACGTGTGACACTCAAGCATTATGTTTGAGCATCATTCACTCATACAATAATGTGTGAATGTAATGACGGTCACCCCAAAATATCCCAAATGATGCAAGGAACCCCAAAATTTGTTCTGCCACCCCAGGGCCTATCCATTTTTCCTTTCACCTTAAGGACTTGTGCACCAAGGTACAGAGTACACATATGCAGTAAAAGCACAGCATGAGGTTACAAAAAAACAAACCTAAAAATGCATATATTTGTCCCTGGACCCTATAATGGCATCAAACCTTCTATAACGTATTATGAGAGAACTGTTTAATTGCATTTTAGACTAAATTGCAACAGTCTCACTAATAATCTAAAAGTAAGACGGATTAGGATCATGAAAAAGAAATTTTTTTCCTCCCCTATTTGCCTGTTTTTCCCTAAAACTATCTTTATAATTATATCTTTAAATACTTTATCAAAAGCAAGTTCTATATAAATATTAGGGGGAGGAGGGGGGGAAGGGAACGCCAACTAAACAAATGGATAATGACTTTCTGAAAGCATTCAGCACATCACCTGTCTAAAGATTTGCCTTTATGACCGGTTAGGAGGTCACACTTAAAATGACAATAATAACTTAAATACAGATTCTTCCTCTATGCAACCTTGTCTATCCGGTACACAGGGCGAGCACAAATAGAAAAAACACTTTCCATACTAGTGAAAAGAAAAGCATTAAGATGTACATTTTCCTCTTAAACGAAAGAAGATTGTGAAACATCACACACCTATTTGTAGCCATTAGCAGAGGTAGTAAACATGTAGCTGTCATAGAACTACAAGCTCAGTATGCTGAGACTGGTCAATTCACAACAAGTGAAAAGACACAGATGTCCCAAGCTTGTTGTGCAGACTGAAATGAAGATACAAGGCCTCAATTAGATTAAGGAGAAAAGCAAAAATAATGTTCAAACTTGCTCCTTGACAAACCATGTTGCAATGCAAGGGGTGCAAATGATAAGTTTTGTTTTGGGGGGGTTTTTTTGCATGCAAAAAAAATTACTGGCTGATTTTGTATGTGGCACAGAAATACTAGACATCTTTATGTTTACACTACAATTTGGGGCTGAGCTATTTTAAATTTGCCCCCTCCCCTGCAGTGCAACATGGTTTAGCCAAGGTGCAAATCTGCTCCTTTTTTTTGCTTTACTCCTAATTCTAAATGAGTCCCACAATATTCCCAATGGCATATGCTGTTTTTGTAGGGATCCCATTTCTCTATGTTCTTCTCGATAACTTCAGTAACCTATCATTCGTGAATAAAAGGGTACAAAGCTAAAATGATTTCCCTATGAGATTAAGCGAGGAAGATTTTTTGCATATACATTTCCTACGTTCTCTACTGTGAAAACTTCACATGCAAAATTGCAGACATACACAGATAATTATATTGGTACACCTAACTATTAATACTTCTGTGACCAGCATGTGTGGTATCAAATAGAGATCTTGTTCCAATGGCATATATGTAAAATTATGCAACTATATCTGCTAATGTTCTTTCCTATAAGAATGGCTAGTAATTAAGCCTTGGCAGTGCATGTACCATGTAAAGTGTAGAGACCTCTTGAACATTCCTTTACATGTGAAACATCTGTTCTGCAGTCTAGTATACTAGACTATTCCACTCTCTCTCTCCTCTTGATGAAGTGGTAGAACTGCAGATAACATATATTACATTACTCCATTTGCACAACTCACATAGTACTCTGCAAAGCATAGCCTTAGTACTGCACACCTGTAGCAGATCTCTTGTTTAAGATATTCTACTGTTTATTAAAGAATTAAAACAAACATGTGTCTTGTAAATGTACTTGTATGTAAATTGCAAAATGTTTGTCATATATTTTTTTCCGTCTTCCCTTACATCCTGCTCAGCTTTGCAGCAAAACCATAGGACATCTTTCCAATGCTCTCCATTAAACCGTCTTACACTAGATAGATACATCCTTATCACTTAGTGGATTCATGCTACTACATACAGTCTTATCCTATTAACTACACGACTGCTAGACAGCAGAACACTAATATAAACTACTGATTACTTAACCAGAAATGCTACAATTTATGTTCCCTATTGAATGATTTACTATGATGCAGGTTTTAAAAAAATAAATTTACCGCTACACACCTTGCACGGTACCTCTCTAATATTGCCCATCTATAGTGCTACAGATACCCTAACCCTTTATCTGCCAGAGAGTTGTCAAAAGTTACCCCGTCAACCACTGCCTTGAGGATAATTAACCCTTCTATGTCAGATGCCTTTAGAAAATTAACTAGCCTCTCCAAGAAGCTCTTTAGCCACTCATACCTGTCGCCGCACACCAGATCCTTGGTGTATCATGGTGATCTAAAATGACTCTGCAGAGTGTCTGGGGCGTGAGAAGTCCTAGAGGTAACAACCCAAATTGTATAAAAGACAGAGAATGGAAACAGTATCATCTCATGTCGTCACTGGACCTGTTGATTTACCTCCGCCCTGTAGAATGTTAACCCTTTAACTGGCCAACTCAGGGAATAAGGATGGCAAGAAGCGGTGCCAGTTTTATGGAAAGAGGCTTAAAGGGTGAAGTGACAGTGCAAAGGACTCCGGGAGGAATAGAATCACAGTTCTGCAGGTTTGAAATGCAAACAGGAGTTCAAATTGAAGCTTTGTAGATATAGGAAGAACATTTTTCACTGATGTGACAGGTAAAAGTGAAGATTTGTCACAAGTGCACTGTTACTCTCTGGTGCCTAATATATAAAGAATGTCACTTACATGGAGCAGTTACATATGTACGACAACGCTTGCTTGACAAGTCATGACTTGTGGTTTATGTATAATATGAGTGGTCTGTGAACACACATGTCATTACATAAATCAGCTCATTGGTCTATTAGTCTGGTCAGTTGTCCTATATGATAAATGACATTTCTAATACTTACATAGAGCTACAGGTGCGCACTTTGATGTCCATCAGTTTATCTCCTCTTTCTTTTATAAACAGTGTATTGTCTCTGTACTTTTCAATCCCCATTGAATTATAGTTTCTATTATTGGATCCTGTTATTTTTCTAAACTAATAGTTATTCCTGAACTTCCTAAAAAAAAAAGCAAAGCAAAACAAAACAAAAAACCCTCGTACAGCTGTTTTTTGCAACTCAAGTATTAAAGGTAAGTCATTCAGTAGTTTAAGTCTACTAACTTTAAAATACACGTTGATCCAATATGCAAATAAAGGTGAAATATTTAGTTCTGACAAGTTGCTAAAACATTTGAATACTATAAATATCTGGAAGGGTAATGAACATATGTGGTCAGCCAACATTGTCATTTTACCTGATCTACATCCATTCTGCTAACATTCCGCTCAAACAGGGCTTTAAAAAAAAAATGATAATTGATCCATATGACAATCATAAGAACCCTGCACATGTCCCTGGATCAAAAGAGCACGCAGGACAGAGTATAGATAGCAATGAAAACTACACAATGCGCCCAGGCTCCATCCTGTACTCTCACTGCATTGTCCACATTGGCCATGTCATCATAGGAATCAATTATCTAAAAAAACAAACAAACAGAAACAAAACAATTAGATCCATTATGCTTTGTTAAACAATAAATGAATTGAATATGATGAAGTGGAGATGTGGACTGACTGGTCATTTGAATGCTTCCTAATGCCACTAATGGCTCTTCAAATAATAAGTAAAACTTGCATTTGTAAGTCATAAAAGGTCTGTCCTTGCAGAATGCCTGGGTTTGCAACTTGTGATATTGGACACGTTACACTGTTGTTGGTTTGTGATTAAACAATTAGAAGTACTGATACTGCATTCTCTAGTCCTGTTTTTTTTTTGTTTTTTTTTAAATAATGCATTTTCACTGCAGACACAGTGACAGGAGAGTCAGAAAGTACATGTTTCACTGACTTAGTCAAGGTGCACCTTGACTGATGAGAGCCCCTGCGGGTAACTCAAGTTCAGCCTTGTTTTTTTGCTTCTCACAGGGAGTGGAAGAGGGGCCAGTCATACCCTTACTCCCCAGCAGGTATAAGCTTGCATGAAAGGTTATTATGACCACACCCAGATCTTAATATATTCTCCACCTAATACGACAACACCCATACAGAAAAGTTTGGAGTGAATAGAGAGAAGCAATTGGGATTTGTGTAGCTATTGACACACACACACACACACACACACACACACACACACACACACACACACACACACACACACACACACACACACACACACACACACACACACACACACACACACACACACACACACACACACACACACACACACACACACACACACACACACACACACACACACACACACACACACACACACACACACACACACACACACACACACACAGTAATAGATACCACTAGAATGAAAATATTTCCTATTTAGAATTAGGATTTACTGCCACTATACTTTTCAATGAAATGTTTACCAAAATATAGGTATTGATTACTCTACACAAGACTTGTTTATCTAAATATATTTGTATTAACTGAAATGAGTGGGGGTAGCCAAACTTATTACTAGTAAATATTAGTTTGGAACCGTGCCCCCCCAAATGGCCAGAGAATCATGAAACCTATAAGTGAGTGTATATATGTATGTATCACCCGGACAAGGGACTTTTATTAAGTAAACAAAACCTTTTAATTTATATACAGTTTGTATAAGATCTGTTTTCTATATAAGGTCCACAATAAGTTGGACCATTGGAGGAAGATAGCCTGCAGTAAGCATAATTATTAACCACTGATAGAAAATTCAGTAGTATATTGATCTTCCGGTTGAACAATCCATCAATACATTGGCATTCCTTGAAGACAGATTTGGATTAGCACAAGGGCCAATGGAGCCAGGATTTATGTAGTATCGATTTGATTACAAAGCTGCATTAAGTGCTGCAATTGGCAGATTTGTGAGTAATAAACGGTGATTGATTATAACCTTAGGTCTAGCTCTGACTGACAAATGTGCAATGCTTATCCCTTAGATTGTACGCTCCTTCGAGCAGGACCTCCTCTCCTTCTGTTCTCCACCACCTTAACTCTGCTCTCCAGCTCCATGTCTCTTCCGTGAGGTCCTCCTGCCCTTCTACCCCCCTCTCTACCCCGCTGGGGGCTCTCACCTCTCATCTAGCTGTACATTGAGCTTCTGAGTTACTGTGCTTTTTGTTAACTGTACCGTGCTGTCTCACCCTGTATCGTGTTTCTGTCTGTCCCTGTACGGCGCTACGGATACCTAGTGGCGCCCTATAAATAAAAATTAATAATAATAATAATAATAATAATCTTCCAGTAAAGAAAGTACGGTACAATGTTTTGGAAAGACTGTACACCCCATGAATATTACTGTTTGGGTAGGACACTGTCTACAAATTGTTCTTTTGATGAATGCATGACTATATCAATCATAATCACAGCAATGATAGCCACAGATTATTTTTTTTTAAATGATAACTATGTGTGCTAAAAATACTTACATGTTCCAATACAAGATCTGCATATAGCACATAAAGGGAGTGTAGCCTCAAATCTATACCAGTATTGTAATAACATGTGGAAATCAAATATGTAATAGTTAATACTAGGCATTGCACATTGACAGTCAGATTACAAAGTGTCAAAACACATCTCCCACTCCCTATAATGTAGTAATGAATGATAGGTTGTTACCCCTTCTCACAGTGCCTGCAGGAGCTGTCTGTGGGACAGGTTCTGCAAGCAATGTAGTTATACTGGCTTGATGACATGTCAATAACTACAGATATCTTCCCGGAATTCTTTGCTAGAGACTACATACACCCTTTCAGGCTCCTGCAACATAGAGTACATATTAACATTCATTTATACAATTCCAACACCATGTGCACCTACAGCACTCCTCAGCCTCTTCTGTATGCTAAATTTGAACAGCAATCTGTCACTTGCTAAACGCCGCTCAGACTGAATGTCAACAAGGATTAATTGTCCTCTAAGATAAGGTACACATGAAGTTCTGGAAGAGACATTGACTGCTAGAAAATGCATATTTGACGTCTGATCTCGTTTGTTTAGCAACTGCGTGTACTATGATTTAAGAGTAATGTTCTTATAGTTTTAGGACCTCATTTAGAGTCGGACGCAAGGAGTGTAGAAGTGGGAGTGTGCCGCAGCTTGGTAGGGTATTACGAGTTGCAAGTAAACCCCAGTTGCGTCCCACTCTTAATACCCTATGGAGCTGCGAGCAGTTCCTGCAGCTAGCTGACTCTTGCGCCACCTAATTCCTGCCACACAGCTTTAGTCCTGTTTGGATGTGTGTTGCGTCTGCGCCTCATTGCGACTAGGATGTATTTACATGGTCAGGCCTTCACAATTCCGTGTTCCTCCCATTTTTTTCGTAGTGAGTCGCAAGCTGTTGCAAGTGTTATTTGCGTCCAAGATGCAGGCAGACTTGGAGCTTTCTGTACATGCGTGGTAGTGTTTTTTGGTAGATGCACCTAAATCGGACTTTACGTCCCACTCTAAATGAGGTCCTTAAAGCATAAAACTGGGACAACTATGGCATGAAGTTTTTTCAATATAAAACTAGGACACCAAATAGAACTTGATGTGAGTATACCTCCTGGTTAATATAGCCAGCATTGTAATGTTATATAGTGTATGCCACCTTCTATTATTGTTACGTGCTGTGTAAACTAATTATCTTTTTGTCCACTTATTATTGCAAAAAAATAGATTGCATGCAGCACTGAACAGGATAACGAAATTAGGCAAGATTAATTACAATTATTAGAGACTAGTGGATGATAAATTATAAACAATTAATTTAACTAAATATTATTTATACACATGAGCATGATAAAATCAATTGATAATAAAATCCATATATCCAGCAATTTATAGAAGCATGCTTATTCCATAATCACAATACATGGCTAAAAGTCTGAAGCACTCACTGGAGCAATAAGGAACAGAAAGTCCTACATATACATGGAAAATACTTAGGAAGCAATAGCTATATAGTTCAATCTTGTGGACCTAATCTTACCGCTAATGAATGTACTTGGAGTGAGGATGACACATGGAACACAGCAATGTCCATCCGGTACTGGCTACAAGAGGTCAGTGCTCTTATGAAATAAATGAAAAGCACTGTCACTTCTGTTGGTTTGTAGGATAAGAGAAAGGTTCTAAGGAGTATCACAGGATATAAAAGACCAGACTATTGTGCTGACCTCTTGCATTCAATACCGGATACCAAGCTATTGGTTCTTAAATTATTTCCTTTAAATTTGTTGTTGAATATCACAGTATCCTATAACAGCTGCTGCAGTTTAGCTTATTTTTGTTTAATTTGTTTTATCAATAATTTTTTTATGATAGTTATTTATTTCTATTCACCAGTTACTATTATGCAAAATGTATTCATCAATCTTCTTTCCTTACAGCTTGTCACTTTTTTTCTTGTGTATGTCAATAAGTTATCACCAGCTGTAAAACTAGGTTGTGCTTGTCTCTCCAGTGACGACTCCCCATCTACATCACAGCAATGGCTCCTTGGACCAGTGAAGAAGACAAAGCAGTGACGCTAGATCAGGAAGGAAGCTGCCCTAGAGAGCCAACAGTGACTCTCACATTATCGTCACTATTAAGCCACAGATAGCCAGGGCTATGCCTCCCCAGTGCCACCTCCCTCCCTTATGTAACCCCAGGACAAAGTGCTCATCTGTATAGTGAATCCGGGAACTGGGAGTCAAGATCCAGGGGAGAAGGAGATACAGATGGGACCAGTCCAACACTTCCTCAGGAGCTGGAAACTAAACATTACATCACAGCCTGACAGATACATGGAGTTTCATGCCAGGGAGGAGAAGCACAGGAATGTGACCAGATAGAAATAGAACTGGCCATTGCTGGGACAGCTGCCTCACCAGATGGAGCTGATGGAAGGATGCTGCATGTTTGGCAGAGTGATGCCAACCATATGGAGAAAGCTGCCAGATCTGCCAAACTAACAGGGAGAGTTTCCAGGTCAATAGAGAGGATTGCCAGAGTCACAGAAGGAACTGAACTGCCAACAGGGCCGTCTCTTCCATTGGGCACGATGGGCAGGTGCCCGGGGGCCCTGCAGGCAAGGGGGGCCCGTCCGAATCCTAAAAAAATAAATTAAAAAAATTGTTTATTTATTTATTTTTTAAATACTTACCTTGCGGTCACATCAGCGGTGATCCGGCTCCCTCCCTGGTCCCCTCTGCCGTGCTGTGCTCACAGTGATGTCACGCCCAGCATTCACTGCAACCACAGCACGGAAGAGGGCAGAAGAGACTCAGCGGCGCGGAAAAAAGAAGAGGATCGGACTTAAGGTAAGTTAAGGGGGCCCATATATATATAAATATATATACATATATATATATATATATATACACATATATATATATATAGATAGATATATATATATATATATATATATATATATATATATATATATCTATATGTAAAAAAAAAGTGATTATATATATAATCACTTTTTTTTTACACACACACACTATATATATATATATATATATATATATATATATATATATATATATATATATATATAATTTTTTTATTTTTTTTTAGGGGCCCGGTACACTGCATTGCCCGGGGGCCCATAAAGTTGTTAAGGTGGCCCTGACTGCCAATCCCAGAGAGGAGTCTGGTAGAGAGTAAGCTGTCAGAGGTCCAGTACAAGCTGTCAGAGGTTTTAGGTCATGTCCAGAGAGAATCTAGGTCCAGGCTTGAGGTCTGGTTGCTTGAGGTCTGGTTCAGTAGGAGTCCAGGTCTAGGCCGGAGACCCAAGGTGGGCCGAGAACCATTCCCGTTGTCTGCTTTTACTACTATTTCTACATTTCCACCTACAGTGGAGAGTCCTCGAAGACCCATTCTGGCCTTTGATCCATATTTTTTCTAATTCTTGTCCATGAGGTTACTAACCTGATTATTGTCTTCTTATGAAATATCATAGGTGCTGACACTATTACCCACATCATTGTCTTTATCCTTATAATAATTTTTGAGAGCACAACTATCATAATCTTCTTCAACCTGAGTTAGTCTTTATTACAAAGGAATTGTGTTATTGTTCATTATTATTTTCATTACCATAGTTGCTGCACAAACTTCCAACACTGTGTTGTTGCTACCTCATCTTTTAGACTCAAATAGTTTATATTTGTTTACATTCTCCTAGTTGTAAATGTTCATTTCATGCATGTCCCCTGTATGAGAAGCTAGTAAGAACAGTATGTGCGCTGCCTAACCCAAGCCCACGCACAAGACAAGCGATTTGAGCAAAGAGTGTGACATTTAACATTGTACTGATACCAGCTTCATTGTAGACAGCTAAAATATTTATCACTGCTACTAATAATTGTGTAATTAAGAGTAATGTCATTGCTAAATCTACTATTTCACCAACGTTATTACTGATCCTTTGCATGCTATTGTTAAATGTTATCATTGGATGCCTTTATTGAATGCAATGATTGAATGTAATTTTCACTGTGCTATTGTTCAGTTGATATTTTTCACAACTGTTTATTACACATTATTTACCTCTCATCATTACATTGACCTCAGCCACTTTGTCCCTGTCAAGGGCAGTATTAAATATCTTCACCCTTTCTTTATCCAGTTATTGGCCTTTAAGTTACCTGGCCATTTAATAAATGGGTCAAAATTTGAAATATTTGGCTGTAACAGAAGGCAGTTTGTTTCAAAAGGGCTGGACAGCGGTACAATAATGAGTGTCTGCAGGCAACAGTGAAGCATGGTGGAGGTTCCTTGCAAGTTTGGAGATGCATTTCAGCAAATGGAATTGGGGACTTGGCCAGGATTAATGGTGTCCTGTATTCTGCAGCAGGAGGACGAGCCCAAACATACAGCCAATGTCATTAAGAACTATCTTCAGCGTAAAGAAGAACAAGGAGTCCTGGAAGTGATGATATGGACCCCACAGAGCCCTGATCTCAACATCATTGAGTCTGTCTGGATTACATGAAGAGACAGAAGATCTGTGGCTATTTCTCCAAGATATTTGGAACAACCTCCCTGCCGAGTTCCTTCAGAAACTGTGTGCAAGTGTACTTAGAAATTGATGCTGTTTTGAAGGCAAAGGGTGGTCACACGAAATATTGATTTGATTTGATTTAGATTTCTCTTCTGTTCATTCACTTTACATTTTGTTAATTGATAAAAATAAATTTGTCAGGTTGAGAGCATAAATTTGATGATGAAATAGAATATTGAATGTTAGTGCCCAAATAAAACATTGCATTGATACATAAATGAACCTGATTTTCAAATTTTTGACCAAAATGTTTTTAAAAAGGAAACAATTAGCCCAGTAGGAGGTAATTAGGTTGAGCAAACCCTTTTGTGAGGAGACCTGCTTAAGATATGCAGATCACAGACATCCATTGTTTTTGATCATGTATTCCACTTACTAACTGACTTCCTTTCACTAGGCAGTGTAAACACAAAGAACTACTAAATGTAAATGAGAGAGCCATATGCCTAGGTGAGAATCTTGAAGACATAAGCCACATTTGAAAGCCTATACAGGTATATAGAAATATTGGCTTCAAAGGAAAATGTCTTCATGGTTCATATTTTGGGAAATCTGGGTGGCACTCCATACCAAGTAGCAGAAATCCCACCAGTGTTGTGAATGACAGGTACTAGCTGTATCCGGGAACAGCTATAATCACATATCTTTGGAAAAAGTAAGTCACAACGTCATAACTCAATCATGTTTGGTATTTAAATGTGCAGGAGATTATGACCGGTTTATTGAAGGGGGAGTTATGTCTCTGATATATATCTGAGTGAAGCTAACCAAGGTCAAAACTTTAGGAATCATTTTGAACAAACCCTAGGTGACACCCAGGGGACATTTTCGCCCCCCACATTAACATCCACGCTGCCTCTGTGAATGCTGTCCCATTTCATGTTGATTAAAAACCTGTGTTGTGAAAGAACAAGTTGTCAGACTTTTTGAGAAATCAATTCACATTGATAAGCTGTCCATCTTCCAAGCCAATTTCCCTTGGCCAGAAAATGCAATTCATGTAAGTGCTACTCTTAAGATAACCCCTTTTATTTTAAACTGCTTTGCTTGTGTATGTTATCTCTCTTGATACTCTAACAAATCCATTAGCCTGTTAAGAAGAAATAGCTCAACCAAGGTAACCCTTTGAATGGGATTGTGTGATTTGTGATACATTTGATTAACAAGCAGTGTGTTCTTGCATTTACATTTGTGCAACATTCTGGAGGTGTGAAGAGTTAACCCTTTGTTCACTGGTGACAGTCTTGCTAGTCTGTGAGCAGTTAGAAGCCTTGTGTGCCAGTGTGGGACAATATATTGGGGTCCTATTGCCCGTATTCAATAGGTGGTGGTAGACCTAAAGTGTATAGAGGATGTGAGAGCGCTGTTTTGGGGCAAATCAGTAGGTCTATAACCTTTGTGATAGGTAGAGACTATGGGCTGAAATCGTGTGTGACCTCATACAGCAAACACCCAAAGTCACGGCAGCTGGGAGCGTGTTCGTGACAAATTGGTGGCATAGCGGTGGGATTGTTTAATTTCTTAGAGTAGCAGGTGGTGCCTTTCCACAAGGAAAAGGTGCCCCTACCGGCTACAGTCAATGTGGGATATGCTACAGATATTTTGCATCCAGGGGCCCCGTTTACTCTGCTGGGGAAAGCACACTACCAGAAGCTGCACATAATTTGCTACTGAAGGAGGCTGATTGTAAAGAGGACATAATTATTGATAAGACTTTCTGTGGGAGAAGTGGAAGTGTCTGAAAATATTCCAACAAGTGTGTTAGTGGGTACTGATCTTGGACGATTAATTTCTCAGTTTGTTCCCGCAAATGTTGTTCCTGCTATCTCTAATTCTGTTGCACCATGTGCCTCATCTCAGGTAGTATTGGATAATGCTGAACCTGGCAATGAGGTCACTCTGTGTAAAGAACCTGAAATGCTCTGTGATCATTTTGCATCTGGTAATGTGCTAGTGAAATGTGAGGGTGAGAAGAGGATAAGTGTCAGTGTTAACTCTGGCAATTATGATGAATTATTTGAAGAATCAGAGGTAAAAGGGGGTAATTTGGAAACCCCTAATAGTGCAATGTGTAATGAAGATAATGCCACACATGTCCCTGTGTTAGAATCAGTTGAGAAAACCAACGTTTTTCCCCAGGTACCAGGTGACAGGGAAAAGGTCTGTTTAGCTGCCCCTGAAATGTGTAAACCAGAATGTAACAGGGAAAGGGGATATTCGATTGTACCTGAAGTGAGTAATGATGATAATGCCAAAAATTTGTATTGCATTAGAATTTACATGTTTTTACACTGGCATCTTGTCATGAGGTAGGGACAGATGAAACTGTTACTGCAAATATTGGCATTGATACTAGTGTAGATAATATGTGTGCTAGAAATGGGACCGATGACAATGGGCCTGATTCATTAAGGATCTTAACTCGAGAAACTTCTTATTTTAGTCTCCTGGACAAAACCATGTTACAATGCAAGGGGTGCAAATTAGTTTTCTGTTTTGCACATAAGTTAAATACTGACTGTTTTTCCATGTAACACACAAATACTTGATAGCTTATTTGTACACTGACATTTAAAGTTGATATTTGTGTCCTACATGAAAAAACAGACAGTATTTAACTTATGTGCAAAACAGAAAACTAATTTGCACCCCCTTGCATTGTAACATGGTTTTGTCCAGGAGACTGAAATAAGATACTTCTTCATTTAAGATCCTTAATGAATCAGGCCCAATGTTATTAATTATGTTGTGTTAGAGAAAGGCAAATGTCTCTACCCAGGTAATATTTTCAGAAGATAGGGTACAGGTTAAATGGGAGGGAGGGCAGAGTGAAACTGTGTGTTATGTGCCTGAACCAGCCATACACAGGGGTGTTGAAAATGTGGGGGAGACACACAGACATGACCAAAGGGAAATAGTGAGCACTGTAGGTCTATAACCTGTGTGATAGATGGAGTGTAACCTCATAAAGCAAACACTCAAAGTCATGGCAGCTGGGAGCGTGTCCGTGAAAGCAAGTGTTGTTTGAGGAGAGTGATATTGTGAGGTGCTGTTTGGAACATCAGGCTTAAACCCATTGTGAGGAATATAAGGACATTGCTTTGTACTGTTGGTTGCTGAACGCTTGCTTAAACTGAGGAAGAGTAGGATAGAGCAGTGTTTAAATTATCTCATGGCAGCAATTGCATACTTGCCAACATTTTTTTTTTTTCTTCCGGGAGATGCCGGCTGGGACGTGGGCGTGCAGGGGGCGGGGCTGCGAAATCGCGTCATTTTGGCCCCGCCCCCGTGACGGAATGACGCAAATCGCGTCATTTTACAGTGGGGGCGGGGCTAAACGCCGCGATTCCGGGTGAATCGCGGCGTTTAAACTAAATTTTTCCCCCTTCCTATCAGGGAGATTGCCACACTCGTCCGGGAGACTCTCGCAAAATGCGGGAGTCTCCCGGACAATGCGGGAGAGTTGGCAAGTATGAGCAATTGTTGAAACTCTGCATATCTGCCTGACTTCCAAATGTATTTCTATGCTATGTGTTTGCAAAGTTAAAGCAACTGTGATAGAACTGTGTGTGCATTGCTTGCGATAGTAATCTCTGTTAGATAGACATTGTAGGCCGCGTTAGAAGGTAAAGAGGTATCTCTTAGCTACAGTAAACTAGAGAGGCCTGTTTATATTTTAGATTAAATGCTAGTCAGTATTGTTCATAAGTTGTACGTGACTGTTTTGTTCCAAACGAAGAAATCTATTTTTGATTAAAAATTTACAAAACCCCTTTAGGAGCTCATGCTTTACTATTTAATGTGCTAGTGTGGCTTCTAAAGACCAATCTGGTGTGGTAATATTTCCTTTGTGTATGCCTGTGGTCCAGAGTAGGGAGGGGGTGGAGGGTTCCTTAGTCTCCCTCTGGTGTTGCTAACTTCACAACACTGCCCCACGAAGAACCTGCGATGCTTAGCCTACGGTGAAGGTACTGCGCGACATTGAATACATGGCAAAGAATCCATTTGCAGACAGGACACACAAACATTGGTACACACACCCTAGCAGAAGAAGGGAATGTTACATTACTATATCTGGCAGCCAAAAGAAAGCAACGAGTGATAACTATAGCCTTACTTGTCCATCTGTTTTTTTTTAAAAAGGTAGGGGAGTCATACTTAATTAATCAATTAATTCACTCACAATCTCGCAGCATGCTCATTTTAGTATACTTCCAAGACAGATTTCACATTTTATTCTGAGCAACTGAGTACCCAACCTAATCTAGATATTTAGGTAAAAAAGTAGGTATAACAATATAAAATTTCAGATGGGCGTTTTGGAAAACACGCTTCCCCAATCAGAATAGTGTGCTTTTCTGAAATGGACAGACTATAGGGAAAAATTCATTAAAATGTCACAAACAGGGTGCTTCATCCATCACTCTGTCAGCTAAAGCACTTCAATATGACAGAAAAGCTGTTTTTGTCCCTTCCCTGTGGCGTGTCACTATAGAATCTTAAGAACATGTGATATAAACTAGCTCTTAAGAGGGACTACATGGAAAATTATTCTTGTTGCTTATACACCATGGATGCAGTTTGTGTTTCATGACTCAGTGATATCAGTTAGTTGATACAATTCTTCCTTGTGAATATTTGTTCAGCCAAGAACATACCTGTAACCACTTTGTCTAGGTGTTTGGTGCACTAAATGACTAATAGAAAAACAATTTCAAATAAATGAATTGCCGTCTGAAAGACTTGTCTCTTTGGCACTAACATAGTCAACATTTATAGCTATTCGCAGCTACAGACTCTAGCTGTAAAACACCTTTTAATCCAAGTGTCGCTCCTGCCACTTGTTCAGGTGTCAACTGTGTGTGATTCACTGGGCTTGGATTGGCTGCAGAGCTGTTAGTATTCAAGTTAGACTAAGAGGAACAGTTTACATTGGCTAAGACAACGTATGCCTTGTAAAAGTCACTCCAGTTGCTCTGTGATTCAGTAATAGACAATGCTTTGTAAATATGACCTACGTGCATTTTTTTCATTGGTAAAGGCAAAACCTTTCAAGCAATATAGTCTCATACGTTCAATAATTATCAGCAACATAGACTTGCACTGAAAGATTAAGCAGATCATATCAATGCACTTTAACCGATAGATAATAATTAATAGTCATGCTAAAAAAAATATGAGTGAATGACTATGCATTCAGCTAAAGCATTGTAGGCTTTCACACCATTCTGGTTGACAGTATATAGGTGCAATTATATTGTGGTTGTAATTCTTAAATAGTTTGGCTACTTTAGACTGAAATAGAGTTATATTGTTTAAGCCTATCAGGTTACTGCTTTGAAACTATGTAGGATTTTCTGCATAAATTGATATTAAAACAACAACTAAATCATCTAACTAAATTTATTGTTCTCATTTAAAAAAGTTAAAGATTAAACACCAAAGGTGTTGAGTTTATTTATTTATTTGATACTCCCGGAATATTGGGAGACTGCCTAGACACATGGGAAGGTAGGTTAACCTCCTGGATTCTCACTGTACCTCCCAAACTGCCATCATGCAATGTCATGGCGAAACAGAGCTCCACCAGAACGCGGCCTTCATTGAGAAACACCCACCAGTGGTCCTGGCGTTACTTTGCACTGTGAAACTACCATCCCTAAACAATCCGGGGAAAAAGAGGCAATGGAGAGACATTAAAAGTAGAATGGAAATTGTGTTTTACTTTTGGCTATTTTTTTCTTGTAAATGTAAAATTAAGATTATCTTTGTTTTTATGTAAATAGGTGTTACTCCATCCTAATTTTGTTTTCTAACTTTACGCTACATCAGTACACAGTTTAAATCAGATTAAGACTCCCCATGAAGGGAGCCCTTTCAATGCTTATTTAAAAAGGTGAAATTAGGTAAGTAGTTGTCAGTGCAGTATTCTGTGAATACAATCAAAATAGAAAATTGCACTTTTTCAATCTTTATTAAATAGGCCTTTTAAATAGTAAATACGTTTATATTAAGATAACATAAGACTGGATTTACATACAGATAGTGCACTTATCTGCCCCTAGTGTAGACGTGAATGTTTCATGTAGATGGAAATGTACATATTAGACCTCCTGGCACTTCTGGTAGATTATTAGTACCAAGCAGAAATTAAGCACACCTATTTAAATAGAGTCTAGCCTCCACTTATTGCAGTGATAGCCTCCGCCACAGGGAGATTACTACAGTGCAAGTTAGTGTATAAAAGTTGCTGCAACTACTTTCAAACTTTGTGTTTAAATAAACTGTACTACTTATTGCAGTAAATCTTTCCTTCCGTCCTGCTACACAATACAGCCTCTGGTGGCATGGAACCCAGAAATATACCACCATCTAGTAGTGCTGGACACTCCCCTGGGAGGCACTATCCACGCCCATGGGTGTGGCTAGAACCGCTCCTCAGGTGGAGTCAGGCACATCCCCCTTCAGTTAACATAGAGGGCATATTTACTAAACTGAGGGTCTGAAAGAGTGGAGATGTTGTCTATAGCAACCAATAAAGTTTTTAGTACATTTTACAATATGACAGCTAGAATCTGATTGGTTGCTATATGCAACATCTCCACTTTTTCAAACCTGTTGTTTAGTAAATATACCCCTAGGTGTTACTTGCACCATTTCCTTGAAATGATTTTTTAAAGGTAGGCAAGCATGTGTATATACTATTTGCAGCACGGTGGCGTAGTGGTTAGCACTTCTGCCTTACAGCAGTGGGGTCATGAGTTCAATTCCCAACCATAGCCCTATCTGTGTGGAGTTTGTATGTTTCCTCCCACACTCCAAAAACATACTGGTAGGTTAATTGGCTGCTAACAAATTGACCCTAATCTGTGTGTGTGTCTGTGTCTGTGTGTGTTAGGGAATTTAGACTGTAAGCTCCAATGGGGCAGGGACTGATGTGAGTGAGTTCTCTGTATAGCGCTGCGGAATTAGTGGCGCTATATAAATAAATGGTGATGATGATGATGATATGCACATTTCATACAGACCGTGCCTGGGGGTAAGGTGGGGGGACTAAGGTCAGAAGCCTATTTAGGAACATTTTAAAAGAATAAAAGAAAAGCAGGCAGCTAAGTTGCCCAGCCTAAGGTAGCCCACTATGGGTGCAGCCAGGGGGACCAGCCCAGCCAGCCCATAAGAACGGGATATTGTGTAGACCTACCTTGGATATACTTTAACATTTGTATACTGGTACTTCAAACTTTGTACTGAAATAATCTGAGGGGAGGGCTTCACAGATAATAAGAATCGTGGAAAAGTCTAAAGAAATTAAACATTCCATATAATTCAGTTAAAGAGACCCTGAGGACATGGAGAAAATGTGTGCATTGTTTATAAACTCATAGCAATGAAAGAACAATTGCTAAATAGTTTTAAAGGAATGAATAACACAAAATCACTTAAAACAGGAGTTGTTTGTCAAACAGATAAATTCTCACTGAGTATTTTTCCCATTGCCTTCCTTTATCTCCTTACCAATATAATTAGACTGTTCATATTTATACTATATAGCCATGGGTTTGGGTGGGACTTTTTGAAATGTATTTCTTTACCCTAAGCAGTTGGCTAAGCTCCGATTACTAGTTGTTTGTACATGCCAACAATTAATGTACTGAATAAATTGATTTCACATGTAATTACCGTGCTCCAGGTAAAATTATCCTTATGAGAAGCAATATTCTACTTAATATACCACACTAAAGCAAAGCAAACCATATAATAAATTATATATATATATATTAAAATAGGTTGAAAGACGCACTGTGGTCCTTAACTGGGGGTGTGGGGTATGCAATGTCACAGAAGGACGGCCATATACTATATGTATTTCTGAAAATGCTAACGTAGTGAATGATTTGTGTTTACAGTGTCCGCCTTTGTCAAATGTGACAAAAAAAAACGTTAAAAAAAAAACCGTTATAGATGGGACTATGGTTATACGGATTCTATTCGTACAGAGGGCAATATAGATGTTTAAAAAATTCACACAGTAAAAGTTTGCAACATTTATAAGCAACGCCCCTTTTGGGGTAACAGTGTGTTTCTGTGTGTACCGCTATATAGATTGTTGTGCGAGTGGATTGCTGGACCAGAGTGTTATTATGAGGGACTCTGGGAATCCCATGACAGTAGTAGGGGAACTGAGCTTTGCAGATGCTATTGAGCAGGTTGAGTTCTGAGATGTGTTATGGTTGAATTTGAAGAGAGAGGTTACATTAGGGAGAGATATGAACCATTGAGGCTTTTGAGATAGAGATAAGGCAGTGTGTAAAGACAGAGCTCACTCAGAGAAGTACCCAATATACTTTGAGATTGCATTTACCCAATTGGTCACAAGTTTTAAGTGGTGTACCTCAATGTTTAGTGCTGGGGCCACTCCTTGTTAATATATTTATTAATGACCTGGGTGATGGTTTAGAAACACACTATGGTCCTTAACTAGGGGGGGGTGGGTATGCAATGTTTAGGCATGTTAACTTTAGAAAAGAGATGTCTATGTACAAATATATTAAGGGTTAATACAGAGAACTTTCATGGGAACTTTTTACCCCAAGGACTATACACAGGACACGCGGTCACCCTCTAAGGTTAGAGGAGAGGAGGTTTCACAACCAGCAAAAGGGGGGGGGGGGGGTTCTTTACAGTAAGGGCAGCCAAGACATGGAATTCACTGCCAGGGAAGGTTGTGGTGGCAGATTCAATTGTTATGTTTAAAAAAGGGTTAGACAAATTTTTAGCGGAAAAGGGTATCCAGGGTTAAGACCGTTAATTAAAATGAAGGCTATTAGTGGATCCAGGGAGATATAATATAAGGACTGCAATATTGAGTAAGGGATTTTACCTGATTGCAACAGATTGGTGATTGCATCAACTGTGTCAATTTCAAATAGAAGAGAGGAATCGCTAGAGATCCATAAAAGGTTGAACTTGATGGACTGGTGTCTTTTTTTTTCAACCTCATCAACTATGTTACTATGTTACCTGCAGACTAACTGCAGTTTACAATGAGTTAAAAGAGAGTTTAAAAATCTGGTATTTTGACCAGTGGTCAAAGTGGAAATTTAGAAGTGGTGGTTCGAAAATGTAATGGGAATGTAAGCCAGTGGAATTTATTAGTGTTACAATGAAGACAGTAGGAGAAGTGGAGGTATGGCATACCCCTGTATACAATCCAATCCCATCCCAGATTTCGATGGCTGCAGTAGAGGAGAAGATGGGTAGAATGACAACGTTTGAGTGTCTGCTCTTCAACCAAGTAGTTAGTGCTACACGGTGCTGATGTTGTTACTACTAAAATACATAATGGAGATTTCAAAGTGGGTGTTGAGCAAAGACAAAATAAATAAATCATTATTTATTCATGTATCCCACTAAAATGACCTGGCGCCCATTGTTTTCATCAGGGGTAACTGTGCATTGCGACACCTGTTACATCTACATTAGATTTGTTCTACTGTTACCAAAACTTGCAATGTACAGGGACACCTGTTTGCTAACCTCAACCTACAGGCTCCTGTGGTGGGAAAGCCTGAGCTATAGGTGGGTGGTTAACTCCAGAACACTACAGAGGTAGGACTCAGGCAAGGCACACAATCACCGCTCATCCAGGAAAACAGGGGATAGGGGTATGCTTTTCTTGTCTATAGAACGTTAAAGTGTACGACTGATGTAAAATAATGTAAATCTCCACATTTTCATATCCAGATACTGCCTTAATATCTCTCAAATGAGTAGTACTGTTCTTTATACAAAGCTAAGTAAAGGCTATTAAAATAGAAATATTGTGTGTTTAGTGTAGATAACAAAAGTCGATTACTGCAGTAAATATTGCTTTTTACTGTGCAATTTATTTATTGAGCAGATAGTACGGGCAGACTTCCACAAAAATATGGCAGTATGTATCGGGCAACTATGAAATAATGTTTTGACTTAGCAGAACTATTTTAACAGTCTAAGAAAATCAAAATGGTGCTGTTTTCTCTTCACCACCACACATAAAAATATTTTTGGGATAAAGTTACACTTTCAGGACTGCAATTCTTCCAATAGTACTTGAAACCAACTGTGGGTGGCTGGTATCACCTTACTTATTCACTAGCATGAGTAAGTCTCCATAGAAACAGAAAGAAACAGCAAATATGAAAATACTCTGCACGTTGCAAAATACCATGTCTTTTTCAGACCTTGCCTTCAGGATATCTCTGTAATATATCTTAAGAAAATTCTTCTGCTTTCCTCTATGAGTCACAACCACCTCTACTAGATCCTGCACTATGTAACAGGCTAAAAAGGAGAAATACAACACTTGCAAGAACATATTAAAAGAGAGAGTATAGAAGAGACTGGATCTTCTTAGCAAAACAGAACATGGGCTACTAGCATTATGTGCATGTTATATAGTATTCTGATCCAGGTGTTTGTTTGATTACCTTTATAGCGTCAGGTAGAAATTGTTATCCCCCTTAAGGCAACCCGCAAACTTGCCTTTGTAAAAGAACATGTCTGAATGTAGACATGTCAGATGCCAGTGGCACTTTATGCAAATGAAGAAAACAGATTTGGCAGGCTTGTTAGAATCTTAAAAAACACGGTAGCTTTTAGCACAGGTTTACCAGCTGCTGGATTCCTTTCTCCTAAACAGGTAGATGTCATTGCAAACCCTAGGTTATCACCCCAAGCCGAATGGAAGCAGGACAAACTGAATTTATATACATGATTTTGCTTTTTCCTCTTCTAGCCAAGTCAGGAACACAGAGGGGTATGTTTAATAAACTGCGGGTTTGAAAAAGTAGAAATGTTGCCTATAGCAACCAATCAGATTCTAGCTAACATTTTGTAGAATGCACTAAATAAATGTTAACACCAGTCATGGCCAAAAGTTTTGAGAATTATCATCATCAGCTATTTATATAGCGCTGCAGCGCGGTGCAGAACACTCTCACATCAGTCCCTGCTCCATTGGAGCTTACAGTCTAAATTCCTTAACATACACACATAGACAGAGAGAGAGAGGGACTAGGGTCAATTTGATAGCAGCCAATTAACCTACCAGTATGTTTGTGGAGTGTGGGAGGAAACCGGAGCACCCAGAGGAAACCCACGCAAACACGGGGAGAACATCCAAACTCCACACAGGCAGGAATCAAACTCATGACCCCAGTGCTGTGAGGCAGAAGTGCTAATCGCTAAACCCCCGTGCTGCCCAGAATTACACAAGTATTGGTTTTCACAAAGTTTGCTGCTTCACTATTTTTAGACCTTTTTGTCAGATATTGCTATGGTATACTAAAATAAAATTACAAGCATTTCATAAATGTCAAAGGCTTTTATTGACATCTACATTAAGTTTATGCATTGAGTCAATATTTGCAGTGTTGACCCTTCTTTTTTAAGACCTCTGCAGTTCGCCCTGGCATGCTGTCAATCAACTTCTGGGCCACATACTGACTGATGGCCGCCCATTCTTGTCTAATCAACAAGGTGCTCCATCACGCTGGAAAAGGCATTGTTCGTCACCAAACTGTTCTTGGATGGTTGGGAGAAGTTGCTCTTGGGGGCTGTTTTGGTACCATTATTTATTCATGGCTGTGTTCTTAGGCAAAATTGTGAGTGAAACCATTCCCTTGGCTGAATGGTCTCAGGATGCTTTACTGTTGGCATGACACAGAACTGATGGTAGCGCTTATCTTTCCTTCTCCGGACAAGCTTTTTTGCAGATGCCTCAAACAATTTGAAAGGGGATTAATCAGAGAAAATTACTTTACCCCAGTTCTCAACAGTCCAATCCCTGTACCTTTTGCAGAATATCAGTCTGTCCCTGATGTTTTTCCTGGAGAGAAGAGGCTTCTTTGCTGGCCTTCTTGACACCAGGCCATCCTCCAAAAGTCTTCGCCTTGCTGTGTGTGCAGATGCACTCACACCTGCCTGCTGCCATTCCTGACCAAACTCTGCACTGTTGGTGCCCCGATCATGCAGCTGAATCAACTTTAGGAGACTGTCCTGGCACTTGCTAGATGTTCTTGATGATCCGATAAATGGTGCAATGTTACTAGCAGCAATATCCTTGCCAGTGAAGCCATTTTTGTGCAAAGCAATGATGACTGTTGTTTTTGGGATAAAAGTTCACTGTCATAGCAAAGAGAGACTTTAAATTAATTGCAATTCATCTGATCACTCTTCATGAGATTCTGGAGAATATGCAAATTGCCATCATAAAAACTGAGGCAGCAAACTTTGGCACAAGTATTGGTTTTCACATTCTCAAAACTTTTGACCTGTAGAATCTGATTGGTTGCTATAAGCAACATCTCCACTTTTTCAAACCGGCAGTTTAGTAAATTTAGTAAATATACCTGAGTCTGCAAAGATATGACATATAGAAGAAAAGAAGCAAACTGCTGAACAAAACGATGGAAAAGTTACATCCCAAGTCAATAATACGGAACACCAGAGAAGTCAGATACATTAGCTGATGGGTTTAGAAGAAATTCATTGAAAGGTAAAGCAAATCTCTTTTTAACTGCAGCCCTCATGTCTGTGCAAACATGTCCCATCGCAGAATGAAAAAGCAAAAACAAACGGACAAACAGACATTAAATCATTGAGTAGCAAGAGGGAAGATCAGTAGGCAATCCTAAAACATGGAAGGGGCAACACGTGACACATAATATTGCAGTCTATACTAGAGATGAGCAGGCTCGGATTCCGCTAATCCGAGCCCACCCGAACAGTGCGGATCCGAGCGGGATCCGAGCACTGTTCGGATATTTCCGGCGGGCAAAAAATGAAAACGAGGCTCTGTCGTCCAAGTCTCGCACCGAATCTCGCAAGGGGTGGGAGGGAGGGCCCAGAACAATTCTATCTTGTACCTCTTTTTTTGGCATTATGTGCTCAAGCTACCTCGGTGCAACCTTTTGGCCTAAAAACAATATTGTGAGGTCTTCAGAATAGACTGGAAATTAGTGGAAATGATTGTTATTGAATGTTATTGAGGTTAATAATAGCGTAGGAGTGAAAAACAAAACACAAAACTGTTTTTTAGCACTTTTTATGTTTTTTTCAAAATAAATCTGAACCAAAACCTTTCGTCAGGTGTTTTGCGAAACAAATCCGAACCCAAAACCTCAAGCAAATCCGAATCCAAAACACGAGACACCAAAAGTGTCCGGTGCACATCCCTAGTCTATACATACAACTCATACAGTATTTCCCCCTAGGATTCTTTTGATTTGGACAACGTTAAGAAACAGAATTTACTTCACCAATATGAAAAGCTGTGGCATGAAGTTTGGAACTGGTCTTAAGAGTTGCCTTATTTAAGCAAAAAGGGTATTTTCAAGACTGTGCTGGCAGAGATAATGGGAAGCAAAAAACCCCCCACCGGCTTGAGATGAAGGTTTTGCAGGGCTGACAGGACAACACTGAGGTTCTAGAATGGAATGGAATCTTTAAAAGCTAGAGGTCTATTAACGACTTCAGTGCGGTAGCCCTCAATATGTACATAAGGAAGCATTGTTGCAATTTACTATGCCAAGACTGCTCTGGGAGCCCTGGTGTTGACACCCTCCTCCTCAACAAAGTGTTTTCCCTCTTCACCGGTAGCCTAATGCTGGGGGAATGGAGAAAGTGCTATGCGAAAAGCGCTTTCCTGGTTAGGGATCCAGCAAAGCTGGAGAGGATTCAGCTGGACCAGCAACACCACCCTTCCTTAAATAGCAAAAAGTGGTGAAAGAGCTTTTTGCCAGTGTTTACACCGCGGCATTTTAGATCTTCACCACTTCTTAAATAGGCCCCCTAACCTCCAAAGGACTGCTGCTTGGAATAAGTGCTTAATGTCCAGATTGGCTGCCTGTTGGGAATCAAGCACATGGGATAACCATGAGACATGGACTTTCAGCAATGTAAATCCCAGGCGTTTTGTGAGACCAAATTAAAGAAGGATTAGAAAAAATGTACAGTCTGACTAAGCTAATGATAGCAGAGAAACAGTTGTAGAAAATCCCCTGTACCTTAAGAGTATGGTTACAATGTCCAAGTAGCTTGGACCAGCACCTGTACATTGTGGTGAAGCAATGGTTCATGCGAATGTAGGTCCCATCATTAAAGTCTATAAGCATGATGAATGAAAAAGAACAAAGTTCTGTATCATGGTATACTAGGTTCTGTTTGGCCAAGCTATAATTATTAGTCACAATTCCTTCTTCTTGGCATATTCAGGTCAGACAGTAGTTTTAACAGGTAATGGAGGAAAGGTGTAGACTCCGTTACGTGCAGCAATATGAGTTTGAGTTACATCTTTGAAGGGACGAAGTGCACCGTCACTTCTCAAAAATATCCGTGTCCACTTGCCTGGACCAACAGTGCTATGGTAGAGGTCTCCAAACTTTTAATGTCTAGAAGAAAAACTTATTACAGATACAAAACCTGAGTTTCTGAGATTCTCTGAGATGGCCAGCAGGGCCAGATGGCTCCATGTGCTACATTGTTTGTTGAGGAAAGCCAATCCTGTAGCATTAGATTTGGATCAGTTTCCAAGGATGTGATCTTCACAATGTGGAAGATCTAGCCTGATTGAGTTCTAGGTATGAAGGGTTCAATATCCTTTCACCAGTCCAGGCTAAAGAGTGGTTGCTGCACTAGGAGAATAGACTGACATAGGTAATTCAGTTTCTGTTCCATTTCACCAGAAAATTAGTATTTGCCACATGCGAATATGAGCAAAATAATTTGCCTCATATGAAGCATCCATGAGACTCAAAATAAAGGTAATCACATTATGTAATATGCCCAACTTCCCAAAGAGTCTGCACGAGACACTTTGAGTACTTTGTCATATGGTAGGAAATGAAGGCCTAACAAAGCAACAGAGTTGGATGGTTTGAGAGAGCTCTTAGCAAAATGTAATAGACAAATACAGTTTTGGAGGGTGTTGTATGACAAACTGCTGCCTTGTAAGATGGAGCGTTTAATAGTAAATTCAACCAGGTAGGGCTTCTTCTAGAATTCTGTTTGTGGAGACAGTGTTATGGATATCTTGAAGTTGAAAAGTAAGGTTTGAACTTGAAAATGCTCTATGTTCTGAAAGGCAAACCACCCATGTATCATTGGGATCATGGATCAAGTTATGGAGGTGTGTGCCCTGGGCAGGTGATGACATTTCCAGCTTCCTCCTGTGCAGTGAAGTCCCTTTGGAACCAAAGAGAAAGGCGCCCGTGCTGAAAAAAAAAGCTTTTATTGGTGCAGATGGACTAGCGGGTGCCTCTGTAAAGCATGGTACCTTCCTACTGTGTTCAGTAGCCCTGCGTGTGTCCTTTAGATCCATGGAAGGAAAGAATAATTCTTCATGTATGGCTTGAATTACTTAAAATAAGAACTCAGTTCTGAACTTTTGATGCTGTATGGTGATTTAGGGACTTTAGACCTCATTCAGAGTGGAATGCAAGCATAATTTGCAATTGAAAAAAAGGTGCACACACGTGTATGCGTATCAGTGGCGGATCCAGCCCCCCTAGCAGGGGCTTGCTGCCGGCAGCTGCAAACTATGTGCAGGTCCGTTCGGCAGAGAGAGTTAGCTAGAGAGTCCTGCCCATCAGAGCAGTCGGGCAGGACTCTCTCCCTAACTCTCTCTGCTGAACGGACCTGCACATAGTGGGCAGCCTTAGGTGGCAAAAAGGGTGCGGGGCTAAATCGCCCCCGGTACAATTAAGTTCTGGATCCGCCCCTGATGCGTATGTATGCCGTATTTAGAGTTCAAGATGAGTCTACGTCTGAAGGAGTAGAAGAGGTCCTCTTCAGAACAGATACATCACTTAGATGGATGCGAGCATGTACAAAAAAAACCTTATTTTATAGTTCTGAACACAATTACTATGAAGCATCATTTAAACTTGAACAATCTAGCTAATACATCAGGAACAACTTCTTGACATGCATAGAAAATCGTTTTTCAGTCGTATCTGCGACTATGACCCAGTCTGAATTTGTACGTAATTGCTAATACACACCCTTACTGTACATTGCCTACATTAGAACACCCCTTCCCTCCCCCATAATGCCTCTTCAGGTGTAAGGGATCGTAAGTGGCAAAAAGTCGCATTTATGAATAGTTTGTTACTTACATTTACTTTCTGAGCATGCACAGTGCAAAACCTCAAAGATACACTACGCAAACGAACGTAAATCACACTCTGAATCAGACCCTTTATGTCCAGGAGAGGGACGAAATTTCGACCTTTCTTTGGCACAATAAACCATTCTGAGTAGTGACATAGGAATGTTTGTGACTTGGAAACTAGAGTAATTACTTCATCCTAAGAAAGAGAATGGATAATCCTCATGAAACTAATCTTTTTAAATGTCCTATGGAGAGTGAGGACTTTAAAAAAAAATAAAAAAAATAATAATAATACTAATATTAATAATAAAAAAAAAAATCTTAGATCTTTCTCTCGCTACGTTGAGATGCCAGTTGTCTGATCCGATTTCCAGTTTATGGCTTGTGAATTTTAGGTTTTGCTAGTCTTTGTTGTGTTTTGTTCTTGTAAGCAATCTGAAAAGAAGAGGGCAATCTACTTTAAGAACCAGAAGAACAATAGTAAGACTTAGAGCTAACAAAAGAACTCTCCTCTCACTATACTGTCCAATCTTGAGGAAAGCCACCTTTCCCTTGTAATTTTGGTCATGAGAGATTGGTACTCAGAACAAAGCCCCATGCACGGATATGGTAAGCTTGTTTTTAGAAGGCACTCTTTGACAATGTTTTTATCCAGAGCACTTGTGCAGCCTCTTGTACATTGGGTCTCTGAACTTGGTAGACTACCCAATGTATTATACACATGTAGTATCTGCTTAAAAATTAGACGATTTCTCTATGCATTATTGCGATATGGATAAGAAATATTGCATTACGTTAGCTGTTGGATTGTCTTACTTTGTAATGAATTCAGTCAGGCATGGATTCATAGCTTTAAACATTTTAGGAAATTGGTAGGCGTATCATGACCAACCCATTATGATTCTGGTCACCTTCTCAACAGCTGAATGCATCAGAAAGGATCTTGCAGGTATGTTTTGTCTCACCGAAGAGTTTAGTATTTGAATTTCCTCATGCTTAATATATAGTGTTTTAAAATGACTTTAAACAGACTATTCACTCTGTTGTTAAGCAGAGGAAGGTAAAGCTCCTTCATTATCATACATCTCATCATTCAACAAATTAGACTGGTCATCCTCTGAGTCAAAGGATTTCTGATCCAACTGGGTGTTGATATTTTTTAAGCAGTTGATACAGGATAAGGCCCAGCTAGAATAGATTGCATAACAACAGTCTTAAGCTCTGCACCTTGGGTGATGAAGAAGTTGGTAATGTACTTTGCTGAGGTGTTCTAACCCATCCTGTGGTGGAGCTAGTGTCATCATCATCATCATCATTAGAACTGTCCTCAATATGTTGAGCTTTGTCTTTTTGCTGGGCTGATCTTCTTGAGGAGTGAGAGTAGTCACATTGGTTTCAGGTACAGACATAATTGGCTGAGCGCTCTGTAGAACAAACAATGTCCATTGCTAGCTATTTGCCCAACACTTATCTAATTTCCTGTGGGGAGAAGTCACATATTAACCAGTATTTCTACACACTGGCGAGAGGCAGGAATAAGTAGGCTACAAAGATTTACCATTAGCACCCGATGCAAACTTCATGGACTCAGCACAAGGACTAAGCAAGCCTTGGACTTACTTTGTAATTACCAGGTCTTTAATCCTGGTCAAGCCAATGGAGGATCACTCCTCGATACATCTTATGGTCAATTCGGCTGAAACGAAGTCTCAGCCTTGCCTCGTAAGCAGGATGTGAGTGGTATTGGAGATCTGGAACGTAGGTTAGGCCTCAATGAGCCTGGTATCCTGAGCAAAGATCTGGCAGAGTCATTGAAAGGAACGTGACTCCTCACCAAGATGCTGAAAGATTATCAGACGCTAAATGGTGAACTGATGCTAAACTGAGGGGGAGGGGAGGAATGCTGCGTTTTCTTATAGTAATATAGTTACTTGCCAAACCCACAGTGAATACTTAGGAAAATTAGGAGCCCTTGAATGCAGGCACATGCAGTGATAGATAATATAATGGGGGAATCTCATGCAGAATGACAGGTGTGTATTGGAAGGATCTCTGAGAGGTACCTCTGCTCAGTGAATACAAAACACAAGCAGAGCGAAACCAAGGGGTCTCTATATGCCCTATACTAAATAGGTGACTATAAAAGTTATAAACAAGCTTACATAAAGCTATAACAAGAATGGGTGGCCCTGTGCCTCCTTGTGAACAAACAGGTGTGGAGGAATACAGTCTATAAATTTAGAAGTTTCTCCCGCTTCAACTATGATCAGGGTTATAAGCCAATGTTTGTACCGACACCAGGGCTGTAGGAGAAAGGCCATTACAAACATTTAACACACTAATATCCTTATTTTATGCATTAAACATAATCAATGTGGTTTTAGAAGAGCAGGACTTGTCAGTTGTAAAACAGAATATTCATGTTACACAATTTTTATGTATTTTCCCCTTCACAATGACTTGGCTTATTTAATATTTATCAAGCATATCAATAATTCAACACGATTGAACAGCATTGTAAAATTTGCTTTTTACATGACAAAAAAACATTGTTATTGTTCTTAAGCCCTGTGGCTTGGAGCGCTCGCTGACAGGGAAAACAATTCAGTCAGTGGTTGGCAGCATATGTCAGGACTCTAATACATTTCCAGGTCTCCGACACTGGCTCGCATCCTACATGGCTTTAACATGCACACACAACTTGCTCTGCCAAAATGGCTAGTTGACAGTACAACTTGTCTTCTCCCACGATGATTAACTTCTGAAGTCACTCATTTTGTTTGAATGAGAATTAAAATAATTGATGCAGAACATTTTTTACTAGCCCTCATTAGGACTTAACCTTACCGGGCCCTTTCTCTCCTCTTTACTTTGGTATTTCTCAGAAACCTACGTATGTGCAGGGGAAACTCCATTATAAAGGCAAATATACTCCTATTCATTTGTTGCATCTGTATACTATTACCTGGCAGATGAATTGCTCTGCAAAGCCTTATTTATCTCACCACAGTGAAACAATAGACCTATTTTATAGCAGTGGTAGTCATTATAACAAACATCTAAATTCCGACAGGAGTTTGAGCGATATCTTAATCGTGACTGCTGTAATTGCCAACTTTGAGGAAATTAGACGTGTAGAAACAGTGGCCTAGAACAGGGTTTCCCAAATCCAGTCCTCAGGGCTCCCTAACAGTGCAGGTTTTCCATATCTCCTTGCTGGAGCACAGGTGTAGTCATTACTGACTGACACATTGTAACAGATCCACAGGTGATCCTAATTATGTCACATGTGATCCAGAAAACCTGCACTGTTGGGGAGCCCTGAGGACTGGGTTTGGGAAACCCTGACCTAGAACAATTCCAAGAGACACACACATACAGACAGTGAGGTTTGCGTCACTTCAAAGGGGGACAGTTCTATTCATTCTATTAAAGGGGCAATGCGAGGACCCGCTGCACGTACCATGTTATAGCCTTCCTAACAAACATTATACAGCCGGTGGCTCCTTCCAATGCCCCCTTAAGAGCGGCAGTTATTTCCACACTATTAAAAGTGATGTAAACCTCACTGTCGCCATGTGTGTTTCACAGAATTGTTCTAGATCCCTATTTCTACAAGTCTAATTTCCTCAAAGTTGCCAATTACAGCAGTCGCGATTAAGATAGCGAACATCTAAATCAGGCCTGTCCAACCTGCAGCCCTCCAGGTGTTGTGAAACTACAAGTCCCAGCATGCTTTGCCAGTAGACAAACAGTTGATAGCTGGAAGGGCATGCTGGGACTTGTAGTTTCACAAACATCTGGAGGGCCGCAGGTTGGACAGGCCTGATCTAAATTCTGAGAGGAGTTTGAACAATATCATATACCCCACCAATTTAAAGAGCATCTATGAACAACACACTGCGGAGATATTCATGAGATGCAGCCCATGAATTTACTAGGAACGAGTTACATAACCGAGTCAAGTTTAAACACCAAACTTTGAGAAAGTTCCAGGTGAATTTACAGGCTACATTCTCAGAAATAAGATTTCAGCTCACAAATTGGCTCTCTCCTCTTTGAGTCAACAACAAGTGAACCAAGCTTTGCTTTTTACACAGAATATTTACAATAATTAGGCTACTTAATCTGAAATGAAAGATGAACTAGTTTCCGCAATAGTGAGCAGATCGTCAAGTCACCTGTGGTATCAAGAGAAGAAAGCTTTTGATTGGGCGATCATCTGGAAGTAGTAGAAAGGAGTAAAAGAACAAAAATGAAAAAAAACCATAAGAATATGTATAGAAAGGGCTTATTTATATGTAGTAAACGTTTATGGCGTGTGTATTTGTATTAAAAATTGTTGCTCACTTTGTCCACTCTAAGTTTTGACTCCATGCAGCAAATGGGGGACACAACCTAGATTACATGAAGCAGGGCCCTGCTGTATGTCAAGACAACTTCTGCCTGGCCAAGATTTACATTGTGTGTCCCTCTAGTCCACTTTTGTTGTACCACCCTACAAATTATAAATCAAAAAGCTCCTGAAATTCTGCCACTGTATGCCTGGGCTTATTGTGTTTTTCTTTAAAATGGGTTTGGCCACTATGGTTCACAGTACAAGAGACCTTAGTCTGTTAAGTCATATTAAATAAAAGCTTTAACATATGCCTTGGTGGAACTTCCATTACTAGGGGTATATTTGGGGATTCTGAAAACAGCGCTACCACCAGGCAGTAAGGTGATCTATGGAAGAGAACTTTAGTAACTACTGAGATAGCTCAAACAATATTTTTAGTTGATCTAGGAAAATGGTATTATATATACTGTATTATATACACACATACACTACCGTTGGCCTTGATTTAGAGTTGCACATAAAAATACGATCCAAACATATATGCAAAAATATGGGTGAATGGGTGTATGTATTTTAATGTGGATTTGTAGTTTAAACTATTTTTGACTTCTATTAGCCCTCCACACCAGGGGTACCAAGAAAAGCTCCAGAGCTATTCAGGCAGGACTGGATGGCCAGATGTCACCTATGGGCTTTAGTGCTCTGATAACCAGGCTGGTTCAGATGATTACATGAGGGCCATACAATGCAAGTCTCCCAGTTATAGTTTGAACAGCCCAGCCTGGTCCCGTTCCTAACCAGAATGCCACTTCTGGGGAAGTGTTACACTTATGTGTGCATGCCCTCACTTTACTGAACTTGCATGCCTCTGATCCACCTCTCCTGGCACTGGGGCCTGCAACAGCAAGCTACTTGCAACTCTAAAATGGGCTAGATTTTGTTTTGTGCATGTACAGTGTGACAAAGTGCTTTTTTACTTCCCACATATGGACTTGCCTCTAATTCTAAATCAAGACCAATGTTTGCATGTTTAAATGTCTTAACACCCATTCCAGCAACATGTGTTTCTGTTTATAATCTCCTTGTAATGAATAATCTGTTTGGGTTTGAAACGCCTGATGTCTGTTCCCTTGCACATCAGCAAATGGCTTGGATTCAGTAACAATAAAAATTCCCTTGCAGCAACAGGATAGATGATATTTTTTTTCCTACCTTATTCACTGAAAAACAGATTTTCTAGAATATTACAGGAACCCTGTGGAAATATGTGCTGTAGAAGCCATAATAAATAGATGTGAAAAAGAAAATGAGGAATCTGAGAAACTAAAGCAGAGCGCTTCTATTTTTTGAACAGAAATAAATATCATCCCTTAAAAACAAGATGGTAATAGAAAAAAAAAAAGAAGAAATGGGAGCTTTACTTAGAATTTAGATTGTATCTTGTTTTTGAGTAAAGCTGGCTGTGCTTGTGACAATATTGTGCGATTTCACAGTGTGTGGGGCCCCAAAACTACTGCTATGTCAGATAATTAGCTTATTGCAATCAACAGTATAACTATTGGGCATAGTGAAAATTGCAGCTTGAAGGTAACTGCTTTTAGCCTGCAAGTGCGGTCCTCTTCTGAAAACTCCAACAGACCTAGGTCAGGGGTAGGCAACCTGCGGCTCTCCAGGTGATGTGAAACTACAAGTCCCAGCATGCTTTGCCAGTAGATAACCAGCAGATAGGTGGCAAGGCATGCTGGGATTTGTAGTTTCACAACACCTGGAGAGCTGCAGGTTGCCTACCCCTGACCTAGGGTGAAACAAACTGATCTGGCTGCTTGCCGAACAACCGGATTTTGTGTGATCTACCCACCTGTGTGTGTGGCAAAAAGGAATGACGCTCAACTCTCAGCAGGACTGGCCCAAGTGTGGACACCTTGAAGCTGCTCAGACAGGGTTTGAGGTTGATTGTTCTATTTCATCACACCGTAGAATTATTGTAGCCAAGTGTGAGCTCATAATATCCAATCAAAATGTGATCGGATCAAATTTGATCCGGTATGCAGGATAATCTTGTGGAATGATGACCCAACCAAAGTCAAATAAGAGCTCAACCCAGCAATACTGACTGAAGTAGGTGGCCGTGTTCAGCACTGCACAGCACATGAACAACCCATTCATCAGTGGATTTTAGCCACGTAAATATATGCTCATTGATATGGTTTTAGAACACAGTCAAGATGCTCTGATTTATGAACATAGTACCAAATTAAAATGATCCTGAATAAAATAAATTCCCCATACAAGCACACAATCCAAGAGGAGACATAAATAAAAGCCAAACTGAAAACGGTTTTATTTTAGTTTAAAAAGAAAAATATTTAAAACTTCTAAAAACCTCTTGCTACATTTTAATTTCATAGAAATCATTGTAATTGCTGAGCATGGCTGGATCTACGCAGGAGATGTCCTAGTGAGTGTCAGGGTGTCTCCTAGAGGGAGTTTTGTGTGGGACTACCGATTTGTTCGTTCCATTTTCCCCCTGGCAAGCCGATTCCATGTCGAACGACATTACATTATAAAACAAGTCCTGATAGGGACACTCGCCCATCCAAGCACATCCCCAGACATATTTATAAAACCTGGTACATAAATACAACTGAACAATGTGGCCTATTTATCTAATGACAGATCTTATTCCGACTTTTTAATAAATATTTTTTTCCCCCCCAACCATTAGAATTGGCATTCTGGACCTCTTTATAAATAAGGTTATCAAGTGCATATCAGTAGTTCCAGTTTTGCATTAAATTTGACTAAAAAGACACTATTAAATAAGCCTGTTAGTATTCACTGTTCCCTAAACCACAATAAACATTATTATTTTATCAGGAGGTAAATAAGGTTCACTCAGATTATTGATATGCATTTTGTACAATGACTTATATACATTAAAGGGCTGCATTTAGTGCAGGGACACAAATGTAGATAATATACAGTCTTCATTATGAGCTGTGTGTGTAGCATAGTAGATACTTAGATGCTAGCACAAGCAGGACATATGATCATATTGTGTTATGAAACGTTTCCCTTTTATCTTGCTCTGTATATTACAAGGTACGTTTACAAAGCAGTGACATCTTGTGGTCACTGATTTCCTTAGAGAAATACTGATGTGCTATCTAACGAGCCAAGTTTGTACCGTAAGTTATATTCCTATGAGTGTCACTCAGCGCCACCCAATGGCCAGTTTGAATAGTGCATCACAATTTAATTCAAGTACAGCCGGATATAGCACTGAGCCTGTGTCTAGTGCAAATACAAGTCGGTTTGTGTTATTTCTGCATAAGTCTGCTCCAAGTGTGCATAACAAACACTATTAGTAACACATTTTGGCAGCAGAACCCTGAGTGTTTTACTCCTATTTTTCAGCAGTTCTGTACTGTCACTATGAAGCAATGCTCAGCTCGCACACAATTTGGAGGACACTTATCCCCTTTCAAGTAGAAAAAGTTGGATGGTTGATCACATTAGTCATCTCCTGCAGAGTATCACAGCCTACTCAGAGCTCAACCAGAGCAGCCTGCAGTGGGTGGAATGTGCAGGGCCAAACTCTGCAGGTTTCTCCGGCAATTCCATGGTTATTAAACATAACAGCCAGCCCCTCTGAACAAACACAAACCAAGGGGAGGGATCCAAAAGTGGACTAGGCTCAGAGTCACTCATCACCACGTCAGTCCTTGGCAGCGGTTTCCTGGCTCTGCGTGTTCCACATGCCTCTCTTGGAGTGGTAGTAGTGGAAGAAGTTCCTCAGTCGCAGTCGCTCGACCTCTAAGCCATTCTGCAGCACCCTGCAAGAATTTCCAGAGATACAGCTGAAGTTAATGGGAGGAAGAGACTTTAGTTCAAACATTTCTCTTTCATCTTGGCATAAAAAAAAAAAGACAATTAGGTAGAGTTGAAGTATGCCAGTCATCTACAATTGGTGGTGGCAGCTATTGTGTAGGCTAAACCAACAGTCAACAGTGATGTCACTGCTTCCTAGTGAATTGAAAGCTGCATTCTCATGGTTGTTAATGATTAATCTTTCAGTGATGTCATGGGTTCTAATCTCTTTAGACACACTATACATAATTTATGATGCACAATTGAGTCTTGGATTGCACTGGTGCACACAGATGGTATGCCGTGCTGCCATCATCTTATCAGCTCTCAGATGCCTTCACAAACCAGAAGAGAACCTAGGTTTGTGGAGAGGCAGAAATCTGAAGAGACTTCACATAGCATCAAAAGTCCAACATCCTATCACTTAAGAACCACCCCTTTAATTAAACTAAAATGACATTTTTCTCCTAAACACTGCTCGGTCTAGATACGCGCAAACTGGAAGGTGCAAAATGTGCTCCATTAAAAGCATTAGACAAGGCCTGTTCTTCCCCGTCTCAAAGCCAGTGTAAAAAGCTATTTTTGCAGTGTGGAAATGGTTAAGAAAGGAACACCCCTAGAAATATACCCTCTACCCCCCTTTATTTCATTTCTTAAACCTGGCCCTAGAAAGAGGACTTGTGCAGACAGAGGTACTTGGAATGACATAGGATATGCCCTGTTCCAACAATTATTTAGCTTTCTGTAGTCTTAATTAATCACACGTTTTCTGGGAGTCAGTAAGATGGACACAACAAAATGTAGAAATTAACGAATACCATTTCTGAATATAATTTTAATTTCATTAAATAAACCAGATGTTTTTATTAGCTGAATAAATATCTGTATATATTTTGTATAGGTAGTTATTCAAATCTCACAAACCATGTTTTTCTTATTAATCTTGGCTTCGGAATTTGGCATTTGATCGTGTGGGTTAGTAAATTGTTGCACGGCAACACAGGCTTTCAATGTCTCAGCTGGTAACTGGTAAATGTCAAATAGAAGCTTTGAAAAGTAAGCTTAAGGGCTTATGTACAGAGGTATCCATGTTCACTGAACACATTTATTAACAGCTGAATGAAGGGAAGACAGAAGTTCAAATAAGTTTCATTGTTCTCAATGGAGAAATACCGGTATAGTGCATATGGTCTTTATATTTTTATTATAAAACACATGGGCAGGAAAATAGAGATTGCACTACATCATTGTCTTTCCATGTCTATTTCCATCAATCTAAAATCAAGCTTATAAACCTCTCTGGAGCAAAGAAATGACAATCATCATCAACTCTTGTAACCAGCAAATGTCAAGATTTCATGTAATTCAAAATAAGAGGCATCTGCTTCACCTGCACCTGTATGCCCTTACTGTAATGCACCAAGGAGCATGCAGGACACTAAATCAGTCCTGTATGTGCATTTCTTTATCAAATGATCCCTATTTAGACTCTCATTTTATTTACCTCTAGGTGTTCAGTGCAGCAAGAGAATCCCAATTTATTCTGCATAGTGGAAAGAATTATATGACTTGGAGCTACTTTAGGTCTTACTCTGCCAATGTGAAATTAGATTTCCATAAACTGCAGTGGAACAGCGTTTCGAGTGGCCAAGTTATCCAGAAAAACAGTAAAATGTTTTGGGAGTGATTTTTTGGCTTTAACAATAAATAAAAACTTGAATATTATAAATCTTGTACATGGAAATAGCACTGTTATAAAAAAGTATCTGCACAAATAATATTTTGCTTTGAGAACAGATTTTTCCCCCTAAAAAAATAAATAAATCAAGATGTAATTATATATAAAAAAATAAAATGTGTTTTTTTTTTTTTTTTATTTAATTTTTTTAAACATGGGGGTGTGAATGTAGAAACATCCATTACTTCCTCTTTAGTTCAATACCTTAATAACACCACCTTCTCTTTACTGCCAGGTATACTCTTCTACACAAACGTGCATTACCAAAGAATAATTATATGTTATTGCATTATAAAGAAGGAGCCCTTCTCTAACACTATAACAGTATTGTTTTTGTAAGTTTGTTGGAAGGGAATTTTTACAAGATCCTTAAGCGTGGTACAGAAGGCAGAAGCTTCATTTCTTAATATTCTCCAACTGTTTTATTTGTTACTTTTGAAAACCATAAGTAAAAAAGGTTAAAAAAATATTTAAAGAATTATATCTGTATTCTTAATTGCAACAAGTCCGCTCCTTATATACAGACAGTGCCACAAGTCACAATAGAAAACCACACTTAACCAAACCAAAAAAAGCCCCAAGTAACAAAATTAGGTAGTTCAATAAATATGGCAGAATAAACACACAAAGAGGCTCCTCAGAGTGCTAATTGTTACATTAATGTGGATGACTAATATGTTATGTTTCCTCATTTCATGCACTTTTATCCTCATGGTTTTTTTGTTGTTATATTAAGCCTGGAGCCCTTTTGTGTGTTTATTCTGCCATATTCTTTCAACTACCTAACTTTTGTTTATTCTACCTTTGTTACTTGGCACTTCTTTTGTTTGGTTTAGTGTGGTTTAAAAACAAATACTGCACTTATTGCTGCGTTTTTTTTGTTGGATACAAAACCAATGATAAATTAGGGAGGACATCATTTAGTTGCCTATTTGAAAACAGGTTAGAATTTAAGACCAGTTTCATGTAATTTTTTATCTGCATCCGAATAAATATACAAGGATGGAGTGAAAACCTTGTCATCCAACTCCCAATTCTGGAGTAAAGGGGACATAACTACAAGGGTCTTGAGTGTCCAAATTTCTAGGTATACATACGACCAGATGCAGGAGATGTCCAAGCACAAAAAAAAAGAGAAGCATTTCACACTAAAGTAACGGCATAGCACAATCACACTGTGCTCATCAGCAAGCACTAGCTGCCAAAGCAAGCATTTCCAGAGTCCCAAAATAATTACACTATATAACACTTTGGAGACTCTTGGGCCTATGCTGTTCAGTACTTCTCAGAATGCAGCCAAATATATTTGTAAAAAAAAAAAGTCCTGAGAGTTTTGTGATGCCAAATGATGTGATCAATGCTGAAAGACGCCTTCAGTGTATTTTTATTTTACAGTCACAAACTGCTAATATTTAAGGCTGTGGTGGGTAACAGGAGGCTCTTATTGGAGTCCTCTTCTGAGTGACTGTGCTATCCAGGGGCCGGTTATATTAAGAGGCATTTAATCAGGTATCACAGAGTTAAGGCCTTTTGTAATTCATGGTCAGCAGTTGTAGTTTGACGACCACAGAAAGTAAGCCTTAGGGGATAGGCTTACTGTATATTGCGAGAAACATGGCAAGATTATTGCTTATTGAAATTTTCTTAAATGTATGAGGCTTGCTATGTGTTAATAAGGTTCATGTGAGAGGACTGCTGTGTATTCTAGTGAAAACCCATCTAACATTACAATACTCACTCTTGATACTGCTAGCTTAAAACAAACACCCTGTCTGCTCTGTGTGTGTGCATCTGTGTTTTATAAACCATTTAAAAATATTTTTAGATCTTATTGCTATTGTTAAGACTGTTTGTCACATGCATGGCTGAATTATTTTACTATACGATTCTACTGCTGGAGACTATTCCATCACGGTAGCATGGTGGCATAGTGGTTAGCACTTCTGCCTTACAGCACTGGGGTCATGCGTTCAATTCCCGACCATGGCTGTATCTGTGAGGAGTTTGTATGTTCTTCCCGTGTTTGCGTGGGTTTCCTCCGGGTGCTCCGGTTTCCTCCCACAGTCCAAACACATACTGGTAGGTGAATTGGCTGCTAATAAAATTGACCCTGGTCTGTCTGTCTCCGTCTGTGTATGTTAGGGAATTTAGACTGTAAGCTCCAATGGGGCAGGGACTGATGTGAATGAGTTCTCTGAACAGTGCTGCGGAATTAGTGGCGCTATATAAATAAATGATAATGAGGATGATGATGATCTATCGCTCTTCCTGTAGGAAATATCTTCTTTCGTTACTTTCTAGCTTTCCTCCCTCAAATATAAAAAAGTCTGTCCACTTATTTATTTTTTCTTCTTCCGATATACTGCTTTTATTTTTATTAGTGTAATTTTGGATGAGCCTGTAGAATAGTATACAGCGCTCAAGGGGAGGTCTTACCAGTGACCTATATAAAAGGGAATAATTGGTGAGGGCCTCAAAGTCCCAGTCTGATATGCCTGCAGCAAACAGGGTATGATTCATTGAGGAACGCAATTTGCGTTTTTTTTTAAAATTGGATCTCAAGAAACATTTCCATTTGAAAATAGGTATAATTCTACAGCACACTGCAGAATACACATAATGCAAATGTGCAATAGAAAGTCCCATCAGACACCTGTTAATAATATAATTAACATTCATTAAAAAATGATCAAGATATTATTGATGCCTACCATACATAAAAATGCATTTTTACAGTTGCCCTTAATTGCAAACATGTGTTCTGGCATGATACATGCCCATCATCACTCTTAGTCAGCACTTACCCTGCTCTGTAGCTGGTGCAAACGATATGGCTAAGAATCACATACCCGAGAGATGCTCAGAGCTTAAACTGGATGAATGTGAGTGATGCTGGATTTTGGCACGTCCTTACTGTACATTGCTTACGTGCATATACCCCTCGCCGCTGCTGTTCCACCCTTCACATGTCGGGCTGACATAAGTGTCATTTGGGTTGTAGGATGAATTGCATTCACATGCGCTCACTGGTGCACAGTCCGTCTCTGAGCATGTGCAGAGCAATTTTAACTGAAATATGGCCCATAATGGGACTTACGTTCCTTAATGAATCAGGCCCATAACGAGCTATATAAGGTTATAATGGTATAGAGAGTGCACCTTATTAAACTATTGTGACTACCTTAACAAAAAGATGTAATTGGGAACCTCTCTTAGTTTGGCTCTCTGAATTTCAGCGCTGTGTAGCTGCAAAAATTACTTTGATAAATAACTTTTTTTTAAAAACACACAACAGTTGCCGTGCACTTTTCATTTTATCTAGGTCTACACATAGTTCTGTTAATAATTTTGCAATATTGACGTGTTCCATGTCTGAGAAATCATACATCATCTCACCTGTCTAGCAGCTCCCAGTCCTCTCCTCCCCAGCGGTCCTTGAACTCCTCTGTATTCATACCGCCGATACGATCAAAATCAGATTTGTAAATCCCAAAAAGGCCAAAACCATTAACTTCCCAGTAGCCTGGGAAAAGAAAGTCATTAGAAAATAAAGGGATAAACAAATATTTCACGGACAGGTGAGGGAAGATGATTATATAGTGTTGGAGAGCATTAGTAGAACATTTATGTAGAAGTTAGGAGCCACTAAAGAGAAATGTATTTAGATTTCTACAGACCATCCAAAAAGTTTAAGCAAGATTTTTTGAGCTGTGGAGATTCAGTTTTATTTTAAACACGTCCTCACCTTTGGGTTGCAAAGGGGAGCTTCCACAGCTCAGCCTCATTACGATGGGGGCGAAGGCTAGACGCCCTTCCACACAATGTTTTCTCACACTGTCCATTACAGAGAGAGGGAAGTGTATGTGTAGGTCACACAGGAACACAATGCTATGATTGTCCTGCAAAAACACACAAATTAATTGTAGGATGGTGACATCTATGTAAAACAGTTATTATTATTATTATTATTACACCCACTAATTAAATCACATTTGTCTCTAACCTGTATAGTATCAACTCCCGCTTGTAGTCCTGCTGACCGCTCAAAATTTCCACTTTTCTTCAGATACTGATAACTAAGCAGAAAATAAAAAGTTAATACAGGTACCACATTGTACAAACCCCTCTGTGCACAGAACATAAAAGGGTTTGTACACAAGGGATATCGTGTGTGGTTCCAGTGACGTCAATATGCTCTGTTCCCCTGCCCAGTTAGAGGAGCAGAAAATGAGATTAAGAGGTGGAACATTTATCTCTGTGCTTAATAGAATCCATGTGAATGTTGTGGAATCAATGCATTGCCATATGTGCTGCATGCGCTGCTCTTTCCAACAGGCACATGCTCTAATGAGCAAAATGAACACTTGATTTAGCATGATCCAAATTCAGTTCCTGCTGCCTTCACTTCAGAGGGAACAGAACAAGTATCGCATGCAGCTAAACCCAGCCCTAGTCTTTCCATGTGTCTAAAGAGTAAAATTAGCTTCACACTACATGATATCGGAACAGTTATCAGGCAACCGGCCAATATTACAGTGTGTGTGGCCTAGAAATGAACCTGATGCCTGACAATCCCAACACAAGTCAATCTGAGTATTATCAGACATTCTGGTAGATTGTGGATAGAAGATAATCACTAGTAGCCTGGGTGTACAGTTGTCTTACAGCCACACTAGGAGGCTCCTGGAGGGGAGGACCAAAAAGTAGGCAGGCATGGTTCATATTTTAAAGAACCACTAAACCCCCAAAATGAACATTTTAACTGTCTAATTATGACTGTTTAATGTGCCCAAATTGAAACACTTGTTTTAGGTAAATCAAACTTATCCTGTACTTCTAAACAATCTTATTAATTAGATAGCGTTATTTTAGATACATATAGGTACATATACCCCAAGGGGTACTTCAGATAGATGCAAGGAGAACTTAGCCTGTTAAATATAACATAACATAACATTACATTTATTAGTAAACAGGAAGGCATATGCAAATGTTATTTAAATGCATAAAAATTGCCCCAGTATAAATTCACTCAGGTCATACATTAAGGGGTACTTGGTAAAAAGTTACCACTACACGGGGGCACATGATACAAAGCGGTTGCAAAACCATGATCTAGGTCAGGCCTGTCCAACCTGCGGCCCTCCAGATGTTGACAAACTACAAGTCCCAGCATGCCCTTCCAGCTATCAACAGGTTGTCTACTGGCAAAGCATGCTGGGGCTTGTAGTTTCACAACACCTGGAGGGCCGCAGGTTGGACAGGCCTGATCTAGGTCATCCAACTTTATTTTAATACCTCATTGTATTAGATACGCAAGTGCTAGTTAAAAAGTTCTGTTTTGGTTCTTTGGAACAAAACGACATTAGGCGGTTCAATAACTGATCCTTAATCTAGCAGCAGTCGGTATATTATATAGATAATATGGGTTGCACAATGACATAGTTGTTGTTCTGGAGACCTGGAGATTGTATGTGCGGGTTTGTATGTTTACCCCGTGCTTGAGTGAGTTTCCTATGGGTGCTCTTTTTTCCCTCTCACTCTCCAAAAATATACTGGTACATTAATTGGCTTCCTATGAAATGGACATTGGTGTGCGATTTGTGTATGTACACTGATTAGCCACAACATTAAATGTATTATATTGTGTAGGTCCCCCACATGCCGACAAAACAGCTCTGACCCGCCGAGGCATGGACTCCACAAGACCACCGAATGTGTCCTGCGATATCTGGACATTAGAGGCAGATGCTTTCAGTCTTGAGGTTGGTCCTTCGTGGCTTGTGCTTGTTTTTCCAGCAAATCCCACAGATGCTAGATCGGACTGAGATCAGGGGAATTTGGAGGCCAAGTCAACACCTTCAAAACTTTGTCCTGTTCCTCAAACAACTGCTGAACAATTTTTGCGGTGTGGCAAGGCTGAAAGAGGTCACTGCCATCACGGAATACTGTTGCCGAAGGAGAGTTCTTGATCAGCAACAATGTTTAGGTAGGTGGCACGTGTCAAAGTAACATCCACATGAATGCCAGCACCCAAGGTTTCCCAGCGGAAAATTAACCAGAGCATCACACTGCCTCCGCTGGTTTTCCTTCTTTCCATAGTGCATCCTGGTACCATCTCCGTCCCAGGTAAACGACGCACACACACACACCCAGTCATCAACATGATGGGAACACCCCACAAGACCTACTGTTTTGGAGAAGCTCTGAACCAGTTGTCTAGTCATCATAATTTAGCCCTTGTCAAAGTCGCTCAGATCCTTACACTTGTCCATTTTTCCTGCTTCCAAAACATCAACTAGGAACGAACTGGTCACTTGCTCCCTAATATATTCCACCCTAAGACAGGTGCCATTGGAACGTCAAAGCAATATTGCCGAATTTTTCCTTGAACAGGGGTGCGATGCTGGGGTACCGTAGTACCCGGAAATGCGGAAAGCTGGACATCGCAGTGATGTCCGGTGACCCATAACCTTGAATTGAATCAGCCCATAAATGTAACTTCAACACTATTAATCTGGACAACAGATTGTTAAGTAAAATATATATTTGTTGGTATATTATGGTTTATTGTATAACATATATGCAAGTACCTTGGCAATTTTGCACGTCGCAAAGCCTGCTCTACATCCATATCCTCACTGTCGTAATCCACCAGAATGAGGCTGAATTGGTCATCTCGAGTCTTTAAGTACAAGTACTCGAGATCGGTGATTAGCTGCTGGACCCAGCGAGCCTGGTTCTTGACTGCAATGAGATAGAAAGAGTGAATGGGGGGGTAATAAAAACTATATTAATAAACAGGATTTCAATTTATTTTTCAGTAGAAAGAAAAATATAGGAGCATATTTTATTAAACAAAGAGTACTTTGCATATTTGTATGTATTAATAGAAGACAGATGCTATAAGCTCTGCAAGGTGAAATAGCATCCATAGGGGCGGGCATCCAATTGCCGGAGATGTGCCACCGGACATCACCTCTATGGGGTGCGAAGAAAAATGAATGGAGATTCCAGCCAGAACATCGGAGCAAGGTGTCTCTGTGGAGGTTCTGAAGATGCAGCTTATTGAATCTCCCCCATAAACACAGAACACTGCCGCCTGTAGCCAAATTATAAAAAATGGTAGCATGCTTGCATGGAACTGGCAAACAGTACTTTTAGAAAAAATATTTGATGGACTTTGGATCAGAGCGATTTTTATCAGAATATCCCTTTAAGGGTCACTATATATTGTGAGTGCATATGCGCAAAATAAATGTCTGAATATGAAGGAAATGGCAAAAGCTCCAGTAATGAGGACAACATCAAATGATATATATGCGAGGCTGAATGGGAAGATACAGAGAAAGTAACAAGGGTTTATTCCAGAATGTAGACTATGAGCATAGAAGCCCCTGCTACATAAAATGTGACTTTCCTTCTGTCAGAGCCAAGGCTACACTCTCACTTTCTTAAATAAACACCCCGAGACACAAAGCTGGAACAGAGAGGAGTAGAGGAAAGTCTAAAACGGTTTATTGCCTATTGACCTGTGTTATGATCTAATTGCTTTACATTGCTTAGTAACAAAGGACACAACACCAGAAAAGAATCAATCACACAACCTATTCAGTCTATATAGTTCTACCCCTGCCATATGTATACTGACTGCCTGCATTGCCATCACAAGACTCTGCAAATGTTGTCTCGGATTGTTCTTAGCCAGAGAATGGCATTTGGGTTTATTCCAAAACGTAGACTATGTGCATGGAAGCTACTGCTAAATAAAATGTGACTTTCAATCTGTCAGAGCAAAGGCATGCAAACCACAACTGTAATAGTCCTTGCCAGGCACTGGGATAAAAGATTACTTCTCAATACATACATTCTACATTAAAATTCAAGAGATTAAACATGACTAACTAGATGGTACATAATCCCGGTAGTCCTTCATTCCAAGAACCTTGAATCTCTGTTGGAGATGTAGTAGGTTCCTTCAGCCCTACACTTGTGTTATACTGTTAGTGCGAACATCAGGATATCAGTCTTTTGGAAGCCAACCTCACCTTCTTTATGAAGAGAATGCTTGCACAATGAAATTACTCTTGTTCCATTGGAGATACTATAATCTCCAGGAATATACCATTTTTGGTATTACACAAGCAGGGACCTCCCACATGTGAATGCAGGGCGGCTACACCACTATAGTGCTTGCTAAAGATTGTAGTCTACTCTAAAGGATCATTTTTATTCATTTCTATAGCTATAAGTTTAAGTCCAACCAATCAGAAGAGTAGTATAGCTAATTGGGTCCTGACAACCAATGAAAAATGTCAGACAGCATCTTCCTTTTGTCAGCAGCCCAAAGATTAAACACCCCACCAACTGTCTTTTAACAAGAGACACTAAAAAGTGTAACATGATTATCTTTGCAACGATATTTAGGATTGTGGAGAAATGAAAAAGATTAGGATAATTTAAATTTAAAAAGAACCTTCCAACTCAAACTTATCACTATACTCACCAGGCACTACAAAGTGCACTGTGGCACGAGGATTCCAGCTCAGACTGACAGGTCGGCACAGGATTGGTTTACTGTAGATGGAAGGACTAGGAGAAATTTCAGGTGGTTCTGCAGGAGGGCTCTCATCACTGTCGCCACCTGTGCCACGGTGAAGCAGGAGATACACGTACTCAGCCAGTCTCACTTTCTTCCGGCCTCGTTCCTCAAGCTCCAGTTCTAGGAGGTATCTGTTACCCCGGGCAGAGTCACGCCGCTTCTCCACACTGACTATACGAAGCAAAGTATATATGCTGGAAAGGAAGACCCATAGGAAACATAAGAAATAGGAGGAAGTAGAAAAGTAGTGGAAAATGAATTTGAGATTATGTGATTAGGATTATGAATTTAGGATAATGTAAAGGAAAACATGAAAATTGTGAAATAAGTATAGAAAGGAATAAATAGAGAAAAAACCCAAAATAAACATATGTACAATACAAGATAGAGGGTATTCAATATAGGAGAAAAGGACTATCCATTGCAGCAAGCATTTCTCTCACCCTCCATTCTTCTCATTGAGTTTTTCCATGTACTGAGCCACCACATCTACAGTTTCGGCCTCGGAGAGCTGCAAATTACCACTCACATTGCAGCGAAGATCATTCCAGTCTGACCTCAGCATCTCAAAATCAACATTTCCAACACTAAATGTACGTTGCCAATTGATGGCATCCTCTGGCCAGGCTTGTCGTGGCTCTGCATCTTCATAGCTGTAGTCCTGCAATTCTTCTGCTGGGGCTTCCGAAGACAGGCTGAGAGAGGGGTGGCCACCAGGAAGACTAGGCGAGGTAGGGAGGGAGATTCCAGGGACTTCAGTTTGGCCTTCCCAACTGAAAAGTCCAAGTTCTGAGGTATCAGGCGGTGTCCAGGGTCTAGATCGTCTTTCCCCATGTGGGTTTTTTGGAGGTGTTGGTATATGAGGGTACTCACGAAGTCTGGATGTTCTACGGGGTTTAGGTTTAGGCAGCAAAACCCCTGGGAAGACATGACTTCGGGTCTTTCGAACTCCAGAGAGGAGGCGTGTCACATATACTTTGTCTGATTCTTGTTTATTTGCAACACCAGATTTGTCCTTTGATTTCTGTTTTACATTTCCCTTTCTGGTGGTGACTTCTAAGTTGCTTTCCTCACTGGGCTTTACTTCTAGATTGTCTTGCTTCTCTGTAACTTCTGATCTTGCATATGCTTGCTCCTCTAATTTCCCATGTCTATTTTTTCCTCTGACCTTTGGTCTACTATCAGACTTCTTCCCTTTTGTCCTAAGGTCAATATCACTTTCTTCTCCGATTTTTGTTCTGAAAGTAGATTTCCCCCCTGTGGGTTCTGGATCATCGCCCATTCCTTGCCCACCCAGCAATGAAATTAACGGTTTCCTATGCCCTCGGTGTGGAGAAGGTGGGCTTTCCCTGGGTGCCCACAAAAGAGTTCTGTGCGAGGTCCTTATGATGTCATCTATTATAGACATAGATTTTAGGGAGTCATTGTAAGGGATATTGGTGTGCCCATGACCCACAGGGCTGGGTGACATGGCATCACTCGTCTCCTCTACTCCGATCTTTTTCTTTAGTGAAATGCCCGGCAACAGTGACTCCTCCTCATCTTCATCCATGAAGTCTGAGGGAAAACAAAGAAAGTATGGTGAATTTAGGCAAGATCAGGAGAAGTCACTAAGATAGAACACTCTGAGTTGTTGGATGACCACAGGATCATAAAGAAGAGTGAAATACTTTTCCAAAACTAGAAGAGAAGGCGGATCAGCTAAGGTGAATGGTAAAGGATAGTCATGGTTTCTAGCAGCGGACAATCTTGACATTTCTATAGTGACTGTTTCCCCATACATGTCTCACCTTCCACAGTCTTCCCTCATCCCAACCTTACACCACCACCAGTAGGTGCACAGACATGCCACATCCCTGGTGCCAACAGTAGCTTTTATATTAGTGGCCGATAATGTTTCTGGCTTATAGTAGCCACACACACTTTCCCCACCACCAACTATGATTGTTATACTATTACCTTATGTATCAATCATTTCCCCACACCTTTTAGATTGTAAGTTCCTTTGGCAAGATCATATTTACCTTCTGTTTCATGTCATTTTATGTTATTTATTTGCAATATGATCTCCTCCACGCTACATAATATGTTTGTGGTTTATAAATGAATAATAATAATATTATATTATTATTATTATTATTATTATTAATAATAATAATAGTGTTGGAAGTTATTCCGTAGAACACTTTCAGAATATTATACATCTATTTAATCAAAAGTCCTGCCACACAATGCCTCTATCAGCAAAACCAATGCATTATTCTGTCCGAACAATTACAGATTTTACTTATAGTAGGAGTATGATGATAAAAATATAGGTCACCTTTGGCTTTTTATTTTATTAATAGTTATTTTTCAGCATCCACTCTTCCCAGTATCTCACAGTAGTTCTATATTGATAGAAGTCCACATTGAAGGCAGGGTATTAGTTGTGTATCGATTATGTAAAATAGATGCTTGACATCATTAGCATTTTAGGCTAATTTGTATAATATTGAATGTAACACCTTTGTGACAAGACCACATTTCCACCCTGTGTGTCCTTTATACAGTGTTAAATATTTTACTAGCTTATGTACTTTTTTTTAAAAAAATGTTACACTGTTTTTATCTGTATTTATAAACTGGGCTTAAGCTGGGCCTGGAACAATTCAGTTATTAGAGTTATAGAGATAAGGGTTTAGAAGAACTCCAAGAGCTCGCTGTTAAAAATTATTCAGTAAGAATCTTCTTATAAAGGAAGGTATAAACATGCTCACTTCTAGTTATAAGAACCAGCTTTATTCACACAACCTGCTCCTACCCCACTTGACTATGAGCCTATTTGGTTACGCTCCAGGGCAAATGCAGCAGAAGCCATTTCACTATATTTTGCACTGCTGAGAACTTTCAAAGCCAAAACAGCCATTTGCAAGTTTATGGCTCTACATGTCTGACTGTATCCATGCCAAAAGAAAATCATGATTCCAGATACATAGCGGATTCCTACCTATTCCTCAATTTGTTTCCATCTACAATTGCTACAGTGACTTATTTTAAGAAGTTGATCTAAGGAGAAATAAAACTTAAAATTATACTCCACATTCTGCCAAACGAAATTATTTTAAAAAACTGATATTCTTCAGATGTCTTCAGGGCAAGTTTTAAAACTATAGCAAGGGCTTGGAAGATGACACATTTTATGCATGTATCAGAATAAAAAAAAAAAACACCATGAAATTAAATTGCAAAGACCACAAACAATCGTTAAGAAATTAGCTAATAATTAATCATAGACGTTCCTGCAAAAAGGTAAAATAATTATAAAGGGGTTAATATACAAGAAATTCTTGTATATATCAATACAGTGTGGTTCCGAGTGAATTGCAGAAAGCAGTGCAGAGATCAGAGTGCAGTGATAGGGAGATATTCTGTACATACGCGGATGGTTAAAGAACAGGAATGGCATTTGGGGAGAATCCTCATCATCCATCTTCATATATTTATAGAATCCAAACCTTGGACAGAAGAGGACACAAAATTAAAACCTGCTGTGCTGTTGGTGTGTTAGAAATGACAAGAGGCATGAGGGGTGCAGGGCTGAGGTTGCAGAATTTGGTCAGTTCAGGGTGGTAGCGAGCAATGCAGAGTACATTGTACAGCTGCTAATCATGCAGAAGAACAGAACTTACTTCTCCAAGTAGACTGGGGACTCTCGATAGAAACATTTGTTTTCCGTTTCCATATGGGTAAGACGTGTAAAGTCATTTGGGTAGACAAAAGTAAGGTAAACCTGCATACAATTAAAATATTTAATTAGGAAAACAAAAAGGACAAGAATATATTAAAATTTAAAGTAGTAGAGTGCAGATTTATTACAGTGGGCTGAGACAACACATCTCTGTGCTAAGCTCTAAGATAAAAGGTGATGGAGTGTCAGCGTGGTTAAAGATATTCTGTGTCTACTTACAAACTGTAGCCCTTGGTAACGTGCAATGGGAAAATCCTTAACCACATAGGTGGGGTTGTATGCACAGGGGACCAGCACATTCTCCACTCTGGACTCTTCAATCATAGGGGCTGGAGAGAGATATCCACATTAACAGCTAAGTTCCAAGCAGCAGATGGTGGCGCAGTATCTAAGGGTCTGGTACAGGAACCTACTGCAACATGCGCTATTTTCACTTCACTGATTACAATGCATTTTGTCCTGTTTGGAGGCCTCATTAAGGTGTGTGATAATTCCCACTCCCACCATCTGTGACACTTACTTATAAAGAAAGTGTCCCGGGGGTCCTGTTTCAAGATATCCACTGTGGGTTCCTCTCTGATTAAACGGTGGTTGATCACACTGGAGAGTGTGCGTGGGATGTGAGAGATCTCATTCATTTTATAGGATGTCTCATCTGTAACAAAAAAAGAACTTGTCAGGTAGTCCTCAGCAGATTAATAATTAATAATACTGCAAAACGCCAAACCCATATACCATCTTTTTACCTGTGTATAGAGACAAGTGCGGGGAGTCCAGAATCTCAAACTTCATGCTTGGGAGAGACAGGCGCCACTATAATGCATACACAACTATTAGTACAGTGAAGATGACTGCAGGTGACTTCATAGCACTGTCTATGCCTGCCTACCGTATGCTCTAGAACTGTAAAGGTAACTGAGAAAGGGCTGACAATTGATGAAGTCAAGGCAGGAAGACAAAAGTGGTAGGTGTGTGCTAATTTACATAATAATATATTATAATATCCATACATATAGTTATACTATAAGAAAGATAGGATCATCTCTCAATCTGATCAGTGTGTTACAGGTGCTGAAAACTGCAAGCAGCATCCTGCAATCCTAAATTTTCAATCGGGGCATGGAAATTATACAGCAGGGAATAAATAGTGGTTTCAGAAGAATATTGCTCTTTCATCTGTAGCTTAACGGGAGGAAGGAATTCCTTCCCATGACAGGGATACGTACCAAGAGAAATATTCCTTAAAAGGTTGTGTGTTTTCCATAAACGCATTCAAATAAAGAAGACAGTGTTGCAATAACCCCTCTAGCATTCTGCTGCTGCCACATCATTTTTCTCCATGATCTTTTTTTCTGTTTTATTATGCCTGCATTAGCCCGCCACTTGTGCATGTATTTATTCCCTCAGTGGACAATCGAAGAAATGGACTTCAGTGCAAATGCAGATTCAGTAATCTTTCCAAGAGTATAAGTACTTGCTTTGCTATATACATTCCCATACCATACATATCTGTACTACGTATTAACATTTCTCAGTACATTCTGGCTAGCATCTCTCACTCAAATACATTATTATTCACATACACACAATTAACACAACTATTTACCACCAGGTTTATCCTTTCAATTACACATTTGTGGGGGCAGTGATACATGTGAAATTAGATAAGGTATACTGGGAAAGCATCAATAGAGGCATAAAATTCTGAACTTACTGGTCAAACTCACACACAGGGAAAATCATTTGAAACATACATAGTTACTCCAATTTTTGAAGGGACTCCAATTGTAAAATGATTTTTCCCCAAAAACTGCACTCCCACTCGTGGGTATAGCGCCTATAGCTTAAAGGACATTTCCACCTTTAGTGGAGCTTTTGTTCCCTGGACAACCTGGTAACAGAAGCAGAGAGCAGGCTCAAAATCATGCTATTTTCTTCCTGCAGAAATGACGGAGCTTCCGTAAAGCTTTATTATAGCCCTATAGACGGACTAAGCCCTCCTGCACAAAGAGACGCAGCACGAGCTTTAAGCAACTTATTAGATTTGCTGGGAGGGCATATTTAATTAACAAAAACTCAGCTAACACTGGCCTTGTGCTTTAATGGCCTTGTTCACATCTAATTTGGATATGACACAGATCAGCTCTGTGCAATGGATACAACTGTATTGATATAACAGTGTTGGGTCATGTACAAGGGCAATGCAAATAAGCAAAACTAACAATAAGATATGACATAAAAGAAAAGGACAGAATGAACACAGAAGATAAAAAGCAATGCATTCATAAAAGTTACAGGAGGGCATATACAAGGCAAAAAGTTGAAAAGCCATCGGAAGGAGGTCAACCCATTAAAGGAACCTATTTTCTCTGACAATTTCCACTTCTACAGTGCTTAGATCAGGATACTCACTGCTACTTCCACGTGGTCCGAGCCTCGATCATCCTGCTTGTGAAGAAGCTCAAAGTAATAACGACGGGAACTCATCAATCTAACAGGTAGAACACATCCAGGACATAGAGAATTAATAAATACACATAAAATTACTCACCCACATTCACCATTTCGTGAATGACAGCAATTTCATCCCATGACCGTGCTGAATTGTCAACTAACCACAAGATCTGATCGCATACCATTTATGTATGCCGCAAGGAATACTTAATAGTTGTAATTTCATAGATTTTTGTAGTTTGAGTGGAAGAGTTTCAATAGTTTTCTTAAATTTTAGATGGTGTGTAAGTATAATCACACTATATACCCAACAGATCTCCTCTCACTTGTCACCCCATATCCTCGCATGCCACCTGTGCTCACCAGCTTTCCTCTCACATAGCATCCCATATGCCTACCAGCTTTTCTTCCACATGTCACCTCATCTGCCCAACAGCTTTTCTAACACCTCACCCTCTGCAAATAACATATGCTCACCAACTTTTCTCCGATATGCTACCCCATATACGCCCCTTTTCTATCACATGCATGGGTTAAATCACATTGAGCCACAAATATGACGTTGAGGTTCAACAGGAGGTGACCATTTACATACAACACACTTGTATCCATTTTAAATGTCCGGCCCCCTCAGTGACATCGCTTAATTTATTTACTGCACTGCTGACTCCACAAGGCAGATCATTAAACAATAACAATTATAATAATAATAATAATAATAATAATAATAATTAAAAACAAACAAACAAACCCAGCATGTCTCTCCCCCTCCCCCCTATAAATCTTAACTAGCCCTAGTGCTGCTGGCCTAAGCTGGAAATTGCAAAATTGGGGGGACAAAAAGCGTGGGGTCCCCCCAAATTTACAAATGCCTGCAATAGGGTTTTCCAGCCTGGGATGGTGGCACTATAGCAGGGAAACCTGCAGCGTGGGGGGGGGTTACCCTGCTATAATGATAATCCAGTCCCAGGCTGGTCAGCATAGGGCTGGATTCCCTAGTGAGATGGGGTTTGCATGACAAAAAAAAAAAAAAAAGAAGAAGAACAGCACTAGGGCTTTTCCCACACCTCTAGGGCAATAATTAAGTAATAAAAAACATATTCTGTCCCTGGTGCACTACAGGTCCCAGCATGCCCAGGCTGCCATTAAGTGTTTGGGCATGCTGGCGCTTGTATATACCCACGGCTGCCAGGGCATGCTGTTATTTGGAGAGCCACAAGTGCCAGGCCTTGCACCTAGGACCTGTTGAGACCTGTAGTGCACCATGGAAAATTATAAATAACACACACACTTAAAAATAAATTTTATTTGAAATAAAACACCCTTAAACTACCCCCTTTCATTCTTTAGTGCACATATAAATTCTTGGTTTGGCAAAATAAAAATATATGTATATGTATATATAAAAAAAACATTGGGATGTCCCACGGCCTGAACGCTATCCGTGGGCAATCCACACTACGGGTTTCCCTGGCTCTCAAAGCCTGGTGATGGTAATTGAATATTCGTGAGTACAACCCCCCCCCCCCCCCCCCATCCCCCGATTTTGCAAGTGCCAGCCTAGGCTGGTAGCACTAGGGCTAGTTAAGATTTGTAGGTGGGAGCAGGATGTTTAAAACTATTCCATTACAGCCTCTGGCACCGCTCAGACCGATTAAACTTTATAATGAGAGTGGTGCCAGGGTTAATAGTGATACAGAATGGATAAATCAGCCATATTTGTACTCTCAAGTGAAGCCACTTTGAGTATACAGAGCACACATCTCTATTTGACATGCACAACGCTACAAAAACCCTATCTTAAAAAGGGGCGTATTTTACCAACATGTATATTAATAAAAAAAAAAATCTCAAAAATGTCACCCCACTGTCACAATAGCTTTCTAACAAAACCCTAGTCTTCCAACACACTGTACACGGAGTTACACTCTCCCTAAAAAACAGAAAGACGGTGACTTTATGCAAAACAGGAAGTGGAAAAACAGTGTCAAGATTTTAGACTATTCCAAATTTGTAAGGAAGGAAAAGAAAGAAAAGCAAACAATCTACTTAATTAAGAATTGCTATGTTGTGTAGTCCAGTACAATGTACATAATGCAGATTCCAGATTATATTCCCCAGTATTAAAGTGGAGTGAAATTATCAGTGTGAAATGAAACTATCGCGCAGCAGGACCATAAACACTAATTAACCATAAACACGGGTTAATATTGGTCTTATCATCTGTTCTGCTCTGTGTGCCTTCTCAATTAATCCCCATGCACCAATACAATTTCTCAATCTTCACATCTCCTTCTCTCCTCTCTCCATTGATAAAACAGGATAGATAATTAGAGAAAGTCAATTTCCTTAAAGAAGAGGGAGTAGGTATTTGAGGGCGTTGTGATCAGACCAAAAATGTCTGTTGCCATAATCTGTCCAGTGCTCCAGATGAATGGAATTTTTTTTTTTTTTTTTAAAAGAACCAAGGGAGCTTATTCTCTGATCTAAATTGCAACCAACCACAATATAATTAAAACATTTTTATTCATTATAAAACATATTAAACACAATAAATCAACATTAAAATAATCCACCTTGTTTAACAGAAATAATGTTGGTCTGTTAAACATCTAACTCCATTTAGTAATTTTATTAATCTTATTCCAGAGGTGCACTCACTGCTCAAAAGGACCAGGGAATAGTCAGTTAAAATAGACACAGAATAAATGAACCTCCAATATGGATTCCACTTTTAAAAGCTTGGTCTGTCAAATAAGGTGTTTTATTTTAATAATGATTTATTGTTTTTAATATGTTTTATAATAACTGAATAAAATTGTTTTAATTACATTGTGGTTGGTTGAAATTCAGATGGTTCTTTAAGTTTGTGTTTTCCCTGTCATTGGATGAGTACATACTAATCAAAGTAAGGGCAGCTATCTTCTCTTCCTATTTGTCTGAAATTAAATTATACTTGCTCTCAATTCCTTCATTTTCCTGTATTGAAAATTGTGAAGGTCTAGGGGTGTCCTTTTTTCCTCCAGATAAATGATCACATCCTATGGTACAATTAGTACAGCGGACAATGGACCTCACATATTAACAGACCAAGGCCATCGGCTAACTAGGCTTAAGCAGCCCCCATTCGGACACTTTTAAAGAGCAAGCGAAGCCAGTATTTGACAACAAAGACAAGCTGGCTAATAGGCATTTTACTTGTAATGAGTTAGCTACTAATTTATATACATACATACATACATATATATATATACATACATATATATATACACATACATATATATATATAT